>NC_090265.1:693095800-693399014 GCF_040414725.1 Anabrus simplex
CATCACTAGTCTGATGTAGGTTCACAAAATGTTGACCTGCAACACAAGCTTTGCTTTTAAAGATATATTTGGAATCGGTGAATTTTTTACAAATCTCATCCTCCGAATAGAATTTTATGATAGAAGAATTAATGGATGACGATCTGCTACAGTGAAACTAATTACGAAAATCTCTGTCTGACGACGAAAAGCCGACGAATACTCGAGTGGAATTATTCTCGTCTGAATTATTGTAATGTTGCCTTCTTTGCATTTCTTCCGTGATGGAAACTATTTATGAAGTTTGTTTTCTTCCATCCCTAATTGTTATGGACTACCTTGTTAGACTTTCATGACAGTATATAGATAGTGGGGCGATTAGGATAAATAAACTGGTTGACCAAATAGCTCTGAAGCACGTATTGTCGTTATGTGTGGAAGAATGGTGTAACATCTACGGTACAGTGTTTAATATTCATCCCGATTGTCGACATAATATGGTTCAACTAGACCTTAGACGCTTCAAAAGACCTCTCTCAGTAGTTGGCCCTCAGTACAAGATATGCACACAACGTTATAAGGCAGTGTTTTAAGGAAACGTTAGCCTATTTACACTTTGATGATACACGTTAAATTCATTAATAAATCTGAGGGGATGATGCGCAAATATTGGCACTCTAGGCTATGTAATAATATCGAGGCTTCCTCTACATCCCCCCACCATCACGACAAGGGTGTGTGCGCTGCAGCTTACTCGCCTGACAGTTCGGTAGGACGGGTTGCATACCGTATTAGGAGCTTCGTGGATGCAAATACAGAGACGCTGGAAGGGAAAAGATTTACGAATGGTCTTCTAAATAAAATTTACATTCCCCCTTTCTCCGTAAACCATATAAATTACAGTTGGTTGAGTACTAAAGTACTTTTGAGGACAAAATTATTAAACTTATTGTTTAAATGAAATGGTATTTCTTGTTTTCATTTATTGATCCGCTTTATTTTCGTACTTCTATAGAATAGGCTATGTGGAATCTAAGAGCCTGATTATTTGTGTTACTGTTGCATAAATATTGTGAAGTATTATTCTGAGTTTCTGTTCGGGATAGATACTTCGATACCCGAAATGAGACTTTATAAGAACACTTTGTCTTGAATGAATTTGGTAATACACCCGCAAACTTAAATTTTATTTCAGTTTAAAGCATTTACCAGGGCTGAATTAAGAAACACTCGGGAATAACTATACACAGAATAGCTAGAATTCGAGCTTCAAATATCTAGAAATAGATGCTTCCCTAACGTGTGGCGAGACATTACATTCGGCTCTGAGTTTTAAACTTGCTTCTTCCGTAACGAGTGTCGTCTATCGATATGTTACTATGAAGTCGTTAGCGCTGTTTAACTCGAAATCTGGGAGAATCTGCCGTATTTTAGTTACAAGTAGGCCTAAGTATGCTTCCCATTTTTGTAAGCATACGAGATATTATCTACAATGTCGTACAAAATGATACCTTTTGTCTTTCATTCACTTTTACACGAAGATTGTAGTGTGTTTAAGTGATATATGTACATTAAAGAGAAGAAATATCTACTCGATATTACGTAAATGAGTTTATCTCACCTACTTCTAAATTCATTTCACAGTTTTCACTCAGAAAATCGCAAAATCAAATTCGTAAATATTAATGTGATTTGCTTTACGTCTACGGTTTTCTGAGACGCAGTGTTGCCAGAATTTAGTCCCGCAACAGTTCTTTTACGTGACAGTAAATCTACCAGCATGAGGCTGACGTATTTGAGCACCTTCAAATACCACCAGACTGAGCCAGGATTGAACCTTCCAAGTTGGGGTCAGAAGGTCAGCCCCTCAACTGTCTGAGCCACTTAGCCGGATAACATCAAATTCATCCGTTGTATTAGGCAAACCAACAATCTGACTTTGTAGGAAGTGGAATATCAATGCAACGATTGTATACATGAAATACAACACGAAATTGAACGATGAATTCTTCCGATTCATTTTCTAATAAAATCCCGAAATAACTATTTACCAACGAGTTTTCGAGATAGACTATCAGAATAACGAAGGTTGAATACGTTCACCAAAATAGGAACTGGGATTTACTGCGAATTTAAGTGATGATTAACTTTATTATTTTTATAATTGCATAAGTATTGGATCTATCGTAGTTCGGTATCTCTTATGTCTATTGTCTATTTTATTTGTTACTTCTTAGCTGGGAAGAGCAGAGAATTAAGATCAATAGTTTTTTTCGCAAACCTCCTATAGCAGAAAAAGTAAACAATAAAACTCGTTTTAAAATTTGTAAATTCATATATTTTTATAGAAATATTTAATTTATTGATTAAGGATATTCTATACGTAAGGTATGTTTGAAATCCAATTATTAATTCTGATACAATTTTGTTGTCACATTATTTCATGTAGCTGCTCCTTAATAGGTCTTACACGAAATCGTTCTCAAAAATGGTTTCCGGGAAAGTATAAGAGAAGTTATCTATTTATATATTATTATCTTACTGTCGAAAACTATTTTTACTAAAGTATTAATCAAGTCAATTAAAATTATTACGCTAGTTCTCAATAATCACACAACTTTATTAAATTTTTAGAAAATAATCCAAACGTTCAACAAGTTGATTTATCTGCTGAGCGGAGAGGCCACGCGTATTAACGCTCTACTGCTATGGAGCCAAGCTCAGCATTCGGAAGGCGAGTGGGTTCGAACCCCACCGTCAGCTGTTCTGAGAATGGGTTTCTGTGTTTTCAGATTTCCACTTACAGGAAAATTCCAAATAGGCCTAGCTCCTGTCCATACATCGCACCCGCTTTCTCCCACCTCGTGATCCAATATCATTTACTATAATTCATTTCATATTCAAAATCGCCTCAACTGAGTTTGACACCAGAAAGGGCATCCGGCCGTGAAAGCATGCCATAAAAATTTCATCTCACCTCATCCCCGACCTCATATCAGGAAACGGGTCTGAAGGTTAAATTTACACATTCAACATATATATATATATATATATATATATATCTGTTTTTTGGAAGTATGTGATTATTTTCTATTTTAGGACGTATTTTAACATATATCATTTTATCTAAGTTTTTGTAATGTTAGAAATAAAATAGAATTTTTAATTGGAGGAAAGGGCTTGGGAATATTATTCTCCTATATTCCTTTCTGGAGCAAAAATACATTGCTTATATTTATCCTGAGGTTAATGCTTTTTAATTCTGTGATATCTACCGTTTAGTATCACGTATTCTTACATTCTATTTTTGTTCAAACTCTAATATACTGAAAACATATAAATAGTAATGATTTGTACTTCGCGTCACGACAAAGCAAACCAAACTGTGATATTGATCGTGAATATTGAAAGGTGAAAACAGAGGCTTGTCAGTTCTCTCGTATTTGTTTGAATTCCAAGATCAGTAAAGTACTAAAAAAATTGCCGTTACGTCAACATAACGGTTCTCTGCAGCGCCAATGAGCGGCGTAGGCAGTTGGTAGCGGGGATTCCCTGATTCAGGCAAGCCTCCTGGAACAAGCCACGCTGCACAAGCTGTGACGCAACAAAGATTCCCTCACTGACGCGTCAGCACGCGAGGTGACGCCAAAGACTCCGCCACGCTTCTAAAGAGCGTCGCATCTACGCGCCTAAATAGTGAGCGGGAGTGTTGAAGGCATTGCGTAAAAGGTTGCGGAACATTGCGAAAATCCTGCGCGAATTCTAAATGTACTAGACTAGAAAACTACTTTTAAGATTGTTCTAATGTTGATTTGCGTATCTCATATGGTATGAAAAATTAATATTTAGAGTATGATGGTGCTTTTACAACTTCCCGCTTGGAGAAAGCCTATTCCAAGACCTGTTTACGAAGTAAAAATATTTGGGTGATGATGCCATTAGATAGGTTTTAATGTTGTTCTATGGAAACATAATTTCATTTGCAAATGCAAATATTTTTACAATTTTTACAATTCAATTGCCATCTTAATATTTTTTGGAGGAAGAAAGAACTTCTGAAAAACCTTCTCTCTTTATTTTTACTAAATTTTGAAACTGAGGTTTATTAATAGCATGATTAGGCTATAATAACGTACGGTAATCTTGCTTTTACGATGATTAGTTAAAAAACGAACAATAGTTTTGTATTTCACAGTGACTGTTGATGCTATAAGATATGTTCCAGGGATGCTGAAGTTACTTTTCATCTTCATATTATGTAAACATAATATTCATTATGTACATATCTACATTTAACTTTTAGAGATATTTTGTGTAAAGAGCAATAATTTAAGCAATATAAAAGCTTCGCCTTAGTGGTCCTTAGCCGTGAGGTGGGGGTGAAATAAGAATGAGAATGTCTCGCTTTCTGAAACATCACCCGCGATTTAACAAGCCAAGTGTGATATGAAATGCGTATAGTAGCGTACGTTCATTTTGTGAAAAATGTGTTCGTAGAAGTTCGTACACATTTGAGGGGACTGAGTAAATTTTCCACTCGCTGGCTTTCACCTATTTGTGGACATTTCTGGGTACAAGAATACTTAATGGTTCTTATGAGAATCGAAATAATATTTGAAAGCGCTTTATGAAAATAATGATTCACAATCAACCATAGAGCCAACGTTATCTCTTCCTTATTTTACAAGAAATTTGAATCTCAGCTGTAGGAAGTAGCATACAAGAAATTTAGAAAAACAGTCTGTAAAATCATAATTATTTAAATTTCGAGCACAAAGTGATGGTAGTAGGCCTAGTATCATTTCTCTTGATATTTCACATTTTTTGGACATTTCTAATTAATACCCCCCCCCCCACCACTATAATTTTGACTGTTTTTGATGGAAATGAGACTTGAGATATTTCATAATAAAATCTATCTGATTTGCTACTAGCTTACGAAAGTAATTTTGTATTAGAAATATTCAAAAATCGTAGATTGAAGGATAGATTGCAAACTTAACTATAGAGTACCAGGTATCACGCAATCTGCTCTACGATAATGTAGGAAGAGCTGCATAAATTGTAAGAGTTTTCAATTCCATTTTAAATTTACGATAAAAAGGAAGATCAATTGATTAATGTTACCTATGCTTCTAGACTGTTAATATTCAACTGGATAGAAATAACCTCAATGGAAAATGAAAATGAACATTTCGATTAATTGCATTGTGATAACTTCAAGGCGAATTTCTTCAATTTTCCATCAAGAATATTTTTAATTATATTCTTAACCAGATATTCCTTTGCAATGTGAAAATATGTTGAATTAAATTTTGATTCTAACATACATTATGCTATTTAGAGCTGCAAATTCAATGTACGTCTGTCAATAGAATCAGTTAACAAAAACTTTGCCAGTGTTATTTAATGTGATGGGGAGCCCGGATTATTGTACAATTATACAACATACTGCAAATATATCTATGGATTAGCAAGTATCACGTAACCTGCTCTACGATTATGTAGGAAGAGCTGCATAGACTGTAGCGGTTCTTACATGACGTAGGTACCCAAATATAAATACAGATCTCATTTCAGACCCGTCGTACAGGCTAGTGAACACTTGATACTCGCTTCAATAAATTTACATTCTAACCTATTATTAGACTGAAAACTTAGCTGTAATTGATATTATACGTTGTACTATTTGGAAATAAAGGAAAATTCTTCTGAAATTTCTTAAATTGTTGGAAGTTAGATTATAGTCTAGTTTTAAAAAAATTAAATGAAACATCTGTTATTTAGCCCCTAATGAGAGAACACAATGTTAATACACCCAGCATACGTAAACAAAAACTTAATAACATCAGAGAGATGTCATTTCAACATTGAAGACGATTGCACGGTAGAGTCGAATGAGTAATATTATTCACAAATTAACCATCTCCAACTATTGTGTTTAGCATTACTCACAGACATTATCAATAAACAAAAATAAGAAATAATTGAATAGAGTTAAAACTAACAAATAAAAGGAACACATTAAACAAATATAATATATGATCGTAAATAACTTGAAAAATAAATAAAAATCTGTGTAAATAAATCTTTGAAGTTGTTAATACTCTTTTTCTACACTCAGTATTCAGCTACACACATTCACATTGAAGCAGCACACGAATGGGATTTTATTTCAAACATATGATTGTCTTTTATTTTCTTCCCGAAAATAATTTGTTGAATGTAGCTAATATTTTTAATTTGATACGACGAAACACACTGTTAATAGAGCCGTAACTCACAGAAGGGATTCAGTTACAAAGTACGATAGAATCAATAATAATCAAGGAAATGACTTCTAATCACTAATAGGTTATAATACAAACGTACAGTATTTCACCAAGGCACAAGAGTCTTCTAGCCGCACAACTATTTTCCTATGAGATTTGCATAAACATTAGCGATCTGAACTTCAAAACTCCTAAAATGTATGCAACTCACCGACAAAACTGTTGAGTGGGTAGATCATACTTGCGCCTTGTTCAAATACCTTTGTATTCTAACCTGTTCGTGCCCGAAGGTCATTTTCCTAATAATAATAATAATAATAATAATAATAATAATAATAATAATAATAATAATAATAATAATAATAATAATAAGATATTTGATAGCCAAGTGACATAGACAGTAGATTCTCATCGAGGTGGATCTGGTTTGAATCCCTGCCAGTGCATGTAAAATTTTTGAAATCAAAATGATTATAGGCCTGCTGGTGACCTATCGTCTGATTAAGCGTAAAACTGGAAGTCTCTTGGCTATGATCACGTATCAACAGTCACATTAAACTACAAATCTTGCTTACTTGCCTTTTATAATGAGAATGAGGAAAAATGTTTTCGACAGTTAATAATAATAATAATAATAATAATAATAATAATAATAATAATAATAATAATAATAATAATAATAATACACTGGTGAAAAGTGTCAATTTACTTTCCTTTTTAAGAGATTAAGGGAGTTTAAATTAATCCAATATTTTAGTTTAAAACGTATCTGGTAATCTCTAACAGAAAGCACTGTATTCTAACTTTCAAAATTAGTTCCAAAAATGTTAGGAATGTCCAGGAATCGATTATTTGTTTCTTGTTTTAATGAAAAAATAAGGGAAATTTTGAAATAATTACAGTGAATATTTTGAAAAGAATGATAAATTATTCTATTTCAAAATAAATATTATTGAAATCCATTCAGTGAGTTAATAAGCTCATTTTTTTAACCTAACAATTATTACGCCATGAACGGGTTACTCGGTGTAGTTGTTGGCTGTACATAGGAATGTACTTCCATGGTCAAGTATCCGAATATTTCTGACTAGAACAAATGACTAGACTAGGTAAACTGACTAGATATATTGTGGGTAGATGAAAACACACAATTATTATTAGGTCTATTAATGACTAGAAACACATAATAATCTATAGTAGACTATCTGTGGATAAATGACTAGATACAGCTGACTAGATACTGCTTCTCTGACTAGAGTCTGATGACTAGAATTACTGACTAGACAGATGGGCGAACACTCAGTGTTCATGACTAGAATGACTTGTGACTAGATGTGACTAGAACTGTTTTGTTGATGCTGACTGCACGACCCTTGAGGACTCACCTCGCTAAAGCAGATCCAGCCTCCAGAATGGTGGAGGCGGCAGTGGGACAGGTCTCGGGGGCGGCGGATGAGGCGGCGGCCAGAGTGGAGCCAGCAGTAGCGGGTGTCAGTTGGCGGCGGTCATCGACTGGAACGTGGGCACCGTCAGAGCAAGAGGCGGCGCATGGTGTGCGTGGTGGTGATGGTGGTGGAGAGGATGGTGATGGTGATGGTAACTTGGCGAAACTGGCGGTGGTGGCGTCGGCGTCGTACTCACAACACCACTGGTGGTAGCAGTAATAGTTGGTGGCGTCTGAATATGTTCTACTTGTTGCAGTGACGATGATGACGGCGGCGGTGTTGTTGGCGCCTCGTGGGTTGCCAGATGTTTACGGAGGTACGCCTGCCGTCGAAAGCGTTTGTGGCAAGCAGGGCATGGGAAAGACGCCGCCTCTCCATCCGAAGCGCTGTTACTATCGGCATCATCGCACTGACGTAGATCCACAGGTTGTGACGACGCCTGAGGTGGGACGCGAGGCTTATGCCACCTTCTATGAGACGCCAGATTTGCCGGACAGTTAAACACCTTGTCGCACTCTGGACAGCGATATTCGACGTGAACAATTCGAGAACAGCGGTGCTGTGCCAGACTAAAAGCGTCCTCATACATCTCCCTACATAAACGACAAATATAATCACCAATACGATTCTCAATCTTCGCTAATTCTGCTTTGGCTTCTTCTGTCACTTCTACTACATTGAAGGCAGGGTCGATGTCCCCTTTGCGCACCACTAACGGAGGTTCATCGTCTCTCAGCTCTCGAATGATTGTCCCTGATACAGGAGAAGTGTTGTCCTCGTCGAATGTTAATCTCCGTACCGCTTTAGTTCTCTTTGGTGTGACGGCTTTGGTGGTGGTTTTCTTGGTGGATGTTTCTATTGCTGGCGCTTCTCTCTTTCTGACTGGTGACGAAGGCGATGGTGTTGATGGTGGAGTTATCGGTGTTGCCGCCTTCACCGACAAATCCAGCGGCGGTTCCGAGTACAGGTAGAGCGGATGATAATCCGACTCTGGTTGCCGTTTGACTAGAAATCCTCGGGGCATGGTTCATCCCGCACTGGCTCGCGGAGCTGGTCTCACTGCTACTTATAGCCTCGCCAATGACAACCACACTCCGCCTTCTGCTGCTAATACGCATGTGCCAGCTGTTGGGCGCGGCAGTGTCGTGGACAAGCATTGGCTAGCGCGCGCCTGCCGCCTCGTGACGCTCCCCGCTGATTGGCCTGCTGGACCAGGTGCCAGCAGAGCGGTGGGTTGGGAGTGGGGGCACCGAGCGGCTCCGTTTTGCACAGTATGAGCGCCACCCTCCCCAAGCCAGCTCGCCCATACGCTATTGTGATACAAATTTGCTATTCACTTCTTCAACACGTGCCTGTAGTAGAAGTGGACAAACACAACTGACTTACGAGACCGAAACCTTCCATTAAAGACTGGTTTAGGGGACTTGCTCATCTGTACTCCCTCTTACATGAACATAGCGAGTCCCCTTCCTCAATCAAACGAGTCTACATACTGCTAACTTGTTCTTATCCTTTACTGAATTCAGTCTTCATCGCAATCTGTCTCCCTGACTGTCTTGCCCTCAGGTCCTAATAATAATAATAATAACATACATTCTTCTTCTTTCTTTTTCTACCGCTTTTCCCACACCTGTGGGGTCGCGGGTGCGAACTGTGTCGCACATGTGGATTTGGCCCTGTTTTACGGCCGGATGCCCTTCCAGACGCCAACCCTATATGAAGGGATGTAATCACTATTGCGTGTTTCTGTGGTGGTTATTAGTGTAGTGTGTTGTGTGAATATGAAGAGGAAAGTGTTGGGACAAACACAAACACCCAGTCCCCGGGCTAGAAGAATTAATCAGAGACGATTAAAATCCCCGACCCGGCCGGGAATCGAACCCGGGACCCTCTGAACCGAAGGCCAGTACGCTGACCGTTCAGCCAACGAGTCGGACAATAATAACATACATTACATAATAATAATAGTAATAATAATAGTAATAATAATAATAAAGAAGAAGAAGGGAAGCAGGCCAGCGAACGGATGAAGGAGTATTGGACACAGGGAAAACTCCGCACGAAGAGAAAGAAATGAAGTTGTAGCGTAATCCTTAGTGGTCCATTGTCCGGCTCCATGGCTAAATGGTTAGCGTGCTGGCTTTTGGTCACAGGGGTCCTGGGTTCGATTCCCGGCAGGGTCGGGAATTTTAACCATAATTGGTTAATTTCGCTGGCACTGGGGCTGGGTGTATGTGTCGTCTTCATCATCATGTCATCCTCATCACGACGCGCAGTTCACCTACGGGTGTCAAATCGAAAGACCTGCACCTGGCGAGCCGAACATGTCCTCGGACACTCCCGGCACTAAAAGCCATACGCCATTTCATTTTCAGTGGTCCATTAGTTTGTAGTCTAATAATAATAATAATAATAATAATTTCGTCTTTCGTTATTAGGCCTACTTTAGCTGTTCCATCGAATTGTGAATTTTCTGTAATTTTTAATTCTACTAGGTCTTTTTCAGTTTCTTTAGGCCAGTTGGGGGTTTGTTTTGCGGTTGCGGAAGAAGTCAAAGATTTTTTGGTTCATCTATTAGAGTTCATTCTGAGAAGATGACCGTAAAAATTTTATCCTTCTTTTTCGCATAGTAGCCTTTATGAAAGTTTTCATATCTTTTTTGTAGAGTGTTTCATTCTTGATGTAGGCCTAGGCCTATGTTAGTCCTATGATCTTTCTTAACATTTTCCTTTCTTTTAGATCAAGTTTCTCCTTCTGGCGTTTGAAATTCATGTTTAGTGTTTCTGCTGCATATATTATTATTATTATTATTATTATTATTATTATTATTATTATTATTATTATTATTATTATTATTATTATTATTATTATTATTATTATTATTGCTCGGATATTCATGAAGTGTCATATTTTGCTCCCTGCCTATATTTGCATGTCGAACTTGTTTTAAATGCAAGTATGTGTTTTGTTTATTTTCTAGTCTATATTATTATTGTTATTAGCCTATTAATATTAGGCCTAGACTATTAGACCTAATTTTTTGATTCGTTATGTCTCTTCTTCTTCTCTTCCCAGTGCATCTTCATTCCCTCTCTCACTGTGTGTTTCTATGTAGGCCTACGTTGTTCAGTCCATTCTGTATTTAGTCGGGTGGGCTTTACAGAAAATTTGCATTTGTGAATTAAGGTTCTGAATTTTATTCTATCTTTAGGGTCTAATTGTTTCTTTATTAATGTCAATTTCATTTAGGTATTCACTGATTTATTTTAGCGATAGCCGATTATTGTGATTTTGTAGCGTACCGGTACTGCAATCTGAATATCAACGTATTTCATCGGCGCACACGAACTGAGGGAATTCTACCCACCTCACCTAAATGCAAACACTCGAACTGAGTGAACCGCTGATGTGTGCCTTGAACATATGATTAGGGGTTAGTTCGTTACAAGGCTTCAACTTGGAAACTAGTTTGAATGATACGCATTTAATCAAAGTAAAACTGCCAATCTCACCATTTTCAAGTTTACAAGGCTACAAATTGAAAATTAGTTTGTGTGAGACTTCCACCATAACAAATGCTAAAAGACCTTCACAAATAGCTCTAACTGCAATAGTCGTACAGTCAAATTACTTTTAATATAAAAAAAAGAAATGCAGCAGGGCCATGTTTATTCTTTACCTGGACAGTATGTCGTTCAACTCGAGTGTTCGGGTTTAACTGAGGCAGGTGGAATTCGCTCAGTATTTTTTTTTTTTTTTTGCTAGTTGCTTTACGTCGCACCGACACATCACATTCATTATGTTCCTTCATCATTTTGTAACTATAACCCCCTTCTCCTCCATACGCTACTGGTTCAAGAGGAAGACTTCTTCAGTACGTCGGTTCTCTCTCATATCCACTCATATTCAGCTTCATATACAGATTTGAGGCTCAGACCATTTGCGGAAAAATACGTTAGATTTTGAATGAATGGCTCTGAAGGGGCGTCGGATGCGAATGTTTGATCGTTTCCAGGATGTGGGGTCAGAGATTTAAACACAACGGCAATAGGATTGTTCCAAACGAACGGCCAGGTGTTGGTTGTAATTTAGCCAATGAGAGTGTATAGGGCGGAGGGGTTAGATAACTGTTATTACCAATGCAGCTGATAGGGGAGGACAGCGCTGTACCACGACCTCATTGCTAACAGTCATTGAGCTCAACTGTCCAGTGTTATTTGGCCAGTAATGTGGCGTCTTCCCCTCGTCGATATTACACTTGTTGCAGGATTCTCGCGGTGGTATTCAAACCTCTTGGTTGGCATACCCAAAAATGTTATTGTACCCCCGAATTACGAGTACGGTATCTTGCGATTATACCATAAATAACAAATGATTGTTGCTGGATTCTAAATAATATGAACTATAAAAATAATCTTCATCATCTTCCCCAGCTTATGCCGCTTGTTCGAGATCCCTGCACGCATTGAGGCATGAAAGAGTTGTGGCCGGGAATTTAAGGTCGCATACCTTTTCTGTCACCACGGGATTTTCAACTCAGAATCCCACCCCAGCAATTCCAGGAATAAAACCACGGTCGCTGGGATGAGAGGCAAGCAGCTAAGGCGCACCACACTTTTTCCCAATAATAACAATAATGTATTGTATAACATAGACTAGTCTATATATGTCGTCGGTGGGAAAATAAAACCTCCTAACTTCTTCGGAGTAAAGTTTATAGAAGAAGCCCAAAATTGAGTGGTCAGCAATGGCTGGAGAACTGTTCTTAGCATTTCCACTGCTTAACGATAGCCCAAGTAAGTTATTCAACCATTGCGGTCCTCTTTTCCCTTCTCAGGCAACGCAGCAAGCCAGGACAGATAGAAAAACGTGGCACTCTCGCGAGCGGAATTAGGCTACGAGGTCTTCATTGCCTAGCAAAGAGAGAGAGAGTATAATTATTAATGCAACAATTAGTATCGCAGACATGATATAGGCTATTGGGCTTATGCCGCGCCAAGAAAATAAAGTGAAATTCTTTCCGTTTCGCAGAGAGCTTTGCTCTGCATCTTCAGAAGAAAATCTCGACTTCTCAAGCAATTATTTGAGAAGCCTTTCTTGTAAACATTCCTGAAGACGCAGAGCAAAGTTCCTTGCGAAACGTAACGAATTTCACCTTATTTTCTTGACACGGCATAAGCCCAAAAGTCTATAGGCCTACAGTATCATGTCTATAAGTACGGGCCGTGAAAGCATCAATGACAAATTACTATTGTTCTGTTGCCATTGTACTATTGTACTATAGGGTATAGGCTTACACTGTTACTGAAAAATTTGAAATGAAATGGTGTAAGGCTTTTAGTGCTGGGAATGTCCGAGGACATATTCGGCTCGCCAGGTGCAGGTGTTTTGATTTTACTCCCGTAGGCGACCTGCGTGTCGTGATGAGGATGAAATGATGAAGACGACACATATAGGCTACCCAGCCCCCGTGCCAGCGATATTAACCAATGATGGTTAAAATTCCCGACCCTGCCGGGAATCGAGCCCGGGAACCCTCTGACCAAAGACCAGCTCGCTAACCATTTAGCCATGGAGCCGGGCAATTTGAATTGAATGAGTGGATTTCGAAGCAAAAAATTAAAAAATAGCAATGCAACGTGAGTAAACATTTTTACGTACCTGGTCAATGGGAGATACAAACTGACACATAGGCGTATGCTAGAATGAATAGTTTCGGAAGGGGATTATGTGTAGTGGTAGAAAAAACACTAGATCAAAACAAGATGTTGTTGAAAAAGAGCTGGCTCAACGCTTTTCTGAACTGTTCGCTGAAAATATAAGCTACGATAAATTTGCGTGCCCCTTGAGATGACCCCTATTGGTACGCGTACCACACTTTGAAATTCCTTTACCATCCCAGGTGCCATTAATTTTTGAGTCAGTGTGATTTGATGTAGCCCTCCATGAGATCCTATCCTAAGCGGTGTCTCTACCACCTCAATTTGTTGGCGTTCCTGTATCTGTTTTGACATATAGAGCTGGGAGGAGGAGTTGCTACATTCCTACATTCCTTTCTCCTTCACTTCGCGACCAACTCACTTTTTCGTTCCTTCAGACCGCTGTGTTCTGAAGTACGTAACTCAGAAGTGAGAGGTTTGGTAACTCCAAGCAACAAGAACCGGCCAGGAGGTTCATCTCCATGGTAACCGCAGTGTGTGCGCCCACGTTTCCATGGCAACCACACCCCCTACTCCCTTCTCCCCACCCAGACAGGCAGTAAGCGGACCTCCCTCTAAGAACTGTCAGAACGCATCTTTCAATATTACGATTATAGTGTAGTGTGTTTGGCGAGAATATTGCCTCTCTTCATTTCAAACGATTCTCATATGACAGGTGAGGGAAAGTGAACAGAGGTAGGTAATTCCAAAAATCAGATAGCGGTTCTCTTTCCGAACTTCAAGAAGGGATGCCGTAGTATTGTGCAGGTTGAGGATAAAAAATATCCCATGGTGCAATATTTTCTAAGGACCATGGCCTACCAAGCGACCGCTGCTCAGTCCGAAGGCCTGCAGGTTACGAGGTGTCATGTGGTCAGCACGCCGAATACTCTGGGCCTTTACCCTTGGCTTTCTAGACCGGGGCTTCTACTTCAGCATCACCTCAATTGTAATCACGTAGGTTGAGTGGATCTTCAACCAGATCGCAGCCAGGTAAAAACCTCTGACCTGACCGGGAATCAAACCCGGGGCTATGGGTAAGAGGCAGGAACGCTACCCCTCCACCGCGGGATGGGCTCAGGTTGAAGATAGGTCATGAATTGATCTCGGATCTCGGATATTTGTGTATTTAGGCTATAGGTTAGAATACAAACTTGCTGAACAGAGTAACAATTACCATCCTCTAGCCCGGACAACAACTCTGCTAAGATATTTGCATAAACATTAGGGGCCCAGTCTATTAGAACCCCAAGTTACGTTACGGAACATACGCGCACACTAGTCAAGGAAGATCTGCGCACTGTGATTGTGGTGACGGTCAGACCGTAGCTCAGACGATCTCCCTGGCCTAAAACGGAAACTTGGCTTGTCGGAAAAAATCAAATTCATACGAGAACACTGCTGATCTCGTCGTGAAAGACTGATAGCCCAGTTGTTTTTCACATTAAACCGACAACCACCACCACAGATATCACTGGATTGCCATAACAAGCCTTCATCTCCCCCTACCAATTCCATCCATAGTCCTACGTTTCCCTCAATTATCAGATGAACATGTCCTGTGTTTCTCTCAAGATGCACCCCACCAGCGTAGGCCCTATCTCTTCTTGTAATCAAATTTTCACCAAATCGTTCTTCTCTCACAAAGTTGAACAAGTAGGCCTATATTTTAATACGTAATAATAATAATAATAATAATAATAATAATAATAATAATAATAATAATAATAATAATAATAATAATAATAATAATAATAATAATAATAATAATAATAATACTTTTTTACAATTGACTTTACGTCGCACCAACAGAGGCTAGGACTAAGAAAGAAGCGTCCGTGTCCATAATTAAGGTTACAGCCCCAGCCAGCATTTGCCTGGTGTGAAAATGGGAACCCACGGAAAACCATCTTCAGGTCTGCCGACAGTGGCTTTCGAACTCACTATATGCCGGATGCAAGCTCACAGATGCGAGCCCCCAAACGCATGGCCAACTCGTTAGGTAATAATAATAATAATAATAATAATAATAATAATAATAATAATAATAATAATAATAATAATAATAATAATAATAATAGACTAATAATAATAATAATAATAATAATAATAATAATAATAATAATAATAATAATAGAAAACAAAGCTTAAGATTCTATAGACATATTAAAGGAATGAACCCAGACAGACTTACAAAACAAATAGTTGAATTCTACTAAAATAGGATAAAGCCGAAACTGACACAAGGAAATGGATTGGCGAAATCAAAACCAATTTGAAACAGGCAGGAATTATACCAGCAGATGCCCAAAAGAAGGTAATCTTCAGATACAAAATTCACAAATGGCAAGTTGACCAAGAGGAAAGACCAAAGAAGAAGAATGGAACAGCCTGGCCTGAAGACAGAAAGGAAGCCCACGGTAAAAGAATGAAAGATATATGGGCACAAAGGAAGTAAATGCATGCCTCTAAGTACTTTGCGTAGTCCTAATGGGCTTGTTCGCCTTGGTATAGGCTAATAATAATAATAATAATAATAATAATAATAATAATAATAATAATAATAATAATAATAATAATAATGTTCGTCTTTGTGGTGTAGAGGTTAGTGTGATTAGCCGCCACCTCCGGAGGCCCGGGTTCGATACCCGGCTCTGCCACGAAATTTGAAAAGTGGTACGAGCGCTGGAGCGGGTTTCACTCAGCCTCGGGAAGTCAGCTGAGTAGAGATGGGTTCGATTACAACCTCAGTCATCCTCGAAGTGGTTTTCCGTGGTTTTTCACTTCTCCTCCAGCCAAATGCCGGGATTGTACATAACTTAAGGCCACGGCCGATTCCTTCCGTCTTCCCTCCCTATCCCTTCCAATCTGCCCATTCCCTGCTATGCCCCTGTTCAGCATAGCTGGTGAGGCCACGTGGGCGAGCTGGTGGTCCTCCACTCCAGTTGTATCTCAGACAAAAATCTCGCGCTCTGGGACACTGCCCTTCAGGTAGAAGTGTGATCCCTCGCTGAGTCCGGGGAAAAGCCAACCGTGCACGGTAAACGGATTAAGAAATAAATAAACACAACTTCATTTACATTTTCAACTCTCACAGAAACACGCAAGAGCTATGAATTCTTTTAAAAATATTGCCATGCTTGTAGTGAAAGAATGAATATTATCTTTCTGAGACGCACTGTTATAGACACTGAATTGTCTGTTAATGGGTGAATATTGATGGGGAGATGCTTTAACTTTTGTATTTACGTTAAAATGTTAAAATTAGTAATGAATTTCGGCTCGGTTGATTACATGGAAAAGAGTTCAGTATTATCAATTTGCGAATGTATTATTTTGTAAATGAGATTTAGGCCTACTGCATCTTCCGCCTTCGATCTTCTAAACTTTCCAATTCTAAATTTAGCAAAAGCTAAATACGAAACTCTATTTGGATCGAAATCCTAGTCGTAGCTATCACTGCAATGCCTTCTCCTTCCTCTAAGAGTTTGAAGTAGTGGCTGTACAATCTTGCACGTCCTCCACAGAGGGATCTAACGTCGCTGTTACAGAGCAGAATTTCTCTTCCTGATGTAGTCGTAATATTGAAAGATGCGCTATGACAGTTCTTAGAAGGAGGTTCGTTCACTGCCTGCCTGGGTGGAGAAAAGGGTGTAGGGGCTTATGGTTGCCATGGAAACGTGGGTGGATCTACTGAGATTGCCATGAAGATAAGCTTCCTGGCCGCCTCGTGTTGTTTGGAGTTGCCAAACCTCTCACTTCTGAGTTACGTAAAAGAGAACACAGCGGTATGAACGAACAAGTGAGTTGGAAGCGAAGGGAAGGAGAAAGGAATGCAGGAATGTGGCAACACCGTGCAATGCTTCTCTCCTCCAACTCTATCTGTCAAAGCGCTTCTTTTAACATTACCGATATAGGTGCCCTAGAAAATGTTGTTTCAGTGATGCAAATATTATAAGGAAAAAGGCTTTTAAATCCCCCCTAAGGATTGATACGAATCGACAACTGAACTATTTAATAAGTCATGTTAAGTGAAGATTTTACGGTCTGGGGATGTATTCATATAAATAAAGCCTTCTGAATGTAATTTTTAACACCACTTAAAAGATCAAGAGTTAAGGTTCTGGCATTAATGTGCTCTCTTCAAAAGACTAACAGACTTCACAATATCTGTCTGTAAGAGCATTTATTACTTTATTACAGGGTTAACTCATATATTGCCCAGGACCCGGTGGTTAAACTCCTATAAGTTCCTTCTATCTCTGAGGCACTTAGTGGAAGTAAGTTACTACCCATCCAAAATGGAGCACATTTGGAGATAAATAAGTTTTTATTAAACTGGGTACTGCACAGTATGAAATTAAAAGTGGTAGCCTATATCATTGACATTAAATAGGATTCTAGTAGGCTACATGTCATAGTCTCTCTTCCTCCAAATGATGGGTCGTGTAATAATAATAATAATAATAATAATAATAATAATAATAATAATAATAATAATAATAATAATAATAATTGTACGTCCCATTAACTATATTTTTAGGTGTTCGAAGGCACCAAGGTGCCGAAATTTGGTCTCACAGAGTTCTTTTACGTGCCAGTATATCTACCGACATGAGACTGGCGTAGTTAAGAACCTTCAAATACCACCGGTTTGAGTCAGGATCGAACCTGCCAAGTTGGGGTCAGAAGGCCAGCGATCTACTATGCGAGTTACTCAGCCTGGCAAGTAAATAAATAAATAAATAAATAAATAAATGAATAAATAAATAAATAAATAATCAGTAAATAAGCATAGGAAAATGAAGACAACGAAAATTGTTCTGACGGACTGCATATTCATATGTGGCTGGGAGGCGTGACCAGTCTTAAGGGAAATAATCGATAAGAAGAGCATTGTGAGATAACGTGGTATTAGAATTAGGCGATCGATATATTAGTTATAAAACGAATCAAGGAAGTATTAACTTAAGTAACTTAGGATGCCTTGGTTTTCGATCAAATTTTGATAAATTTCCCTGCTTTCACAAATTTGATTCAGTATCTCTTAATGTGTAAATTAAGCCATCCCACCTTCAATAATCTTCAGTAACACCACATTTCCTTGAAAACAAAGATTGTTTGTAGTCTAAAATCATGTGTATTGATGGATTTTGAACCAGGGTTGTCACTTTGGGGAGTTAGTGTGAATCCAAGTTGCATACACGAGATATTTTGGTAACTGTGCAATTCTATCATCAGAATGGTTACTGAAAAATGAAACAATTGTCTCTGATATTTGTATTCTTCATATCTTTAATTTTTACTTCTAAGAACCGAAGAAAGAAGGTACTCGCTTAACTTGTTTATGTTTATCACAGCAGAATTGAAAATATGTTCAGAATGAGATCCGTAACTGGTGGTAACTTTCGGAGCATTCTATCAAATAATCTATTAACTGTCATTCACTAATTTGAGTGTGGTACTCGTTGAGATGAAGATGAGGGACAAGTCATCAGGAAATATGACTTTTTATAGTTCTGGACCTCGCTACACGTGAGTGGAAAATGGGAGTTACAGGATGTTAATGAGAAGGGGGCGTGGAAATTCCTGTACGCAGAATTCTGTCTCAACGCCTGGTAGGCTGCATCTCAGCAAGCAGCTCTGTCGTGCGGGCAGCGTACTTCTCCAAACACACATACAAAATGGCGGTCACGAGCAGCATCGGAATGCACCGACCGAGAGATGGCGAGGCAATCACGAGAACATTTACGTAATTGAGCCAGTGTTTGGAGTTTAACAAAAACATAGATCCTTGAGAGTGTCATCGAGATTAAATCGGAGGTTTATAAATGAAGTGAAGCAAGAGGAGACGAGAAGAGGAAAGGAAAAAGAATGGAAGAACATTCCCAAGTTTAAAATATTACTACAGTAGGCTATGTCATTAATCCAATGGTCACTTAGATGGCCAAGGTTCGAACCCCGGTTAATACTAGAGTCCGTTTTTCCCCCGAATAATCACATGGTGTCAGAAATTGCGCCTGGTCTTACTTTCTTGTCAGACCCAGAATGAATCAGTGTGAGTCCAGACATAACCTGAAAAAAGATAGGCACTGTATAGCCAAGAGCAAAACACGTAAGAGGTGACTAAAAGGGGTCCCAAGATCTTTAAACCTGGGAGCGTAGGTTGATGACCATGGGACCCTTAGCTCAGTCATGGCATTATTTCCACTTGCTTGTGCCAGGCTCCTCACTTTTATCTATCCTATCCGACCTCCCTTGGTCAACTCTTGTTCTTTTCCGACCCCGACAGTATTAGAGCATTCGAGGTCTAGGGAGTCTTTAATTTTCACGCCCTTCGTGGCTCTTATCTTTCTTTTGCCGATACCTTCATTTTGCGAAGTGTCATATCCCTTCCATTTTTCCCTCTGATAGTGTTAACAGGCTAGAGGAGGCGCGCTGTTCTTCATCCTTCCTTATAAATAGGTCAGATAAATCGTCTTGTTATGTCTGTCCTTTTCAATAATTTTATGAACATTTAATACCGGTAATATAGTTTATAACACTTCTTTCCATACAATATTCGGCCTATCTGGATCTTAACATTTCCAAACGATCTTGTCCGAGATAGTGCAACATACAATTGGCCGTGAATGAATACTGGTTGGGGTCGTGCAGAAGGCTAGTCGACTTGATAGCTTCCACTGATCTTCGACTATTTTTTCTTAGGAACGTTCTACCATCTGTTGAGTAGGCTATATTCAGAAGCTGCGGCAGGTCAGGGAATCAAGGAGTATCTAGCAGAGAATAGTATTCTTCCCTGATCAGAGGAAGGTATACCCTCTGGCTTGACAGGCAGTAATCAAACATGCCTGCATTCAATCACATCACTAAGGATGAAAATCACATATATCAGAATATTAATGAAAGTGTTAGTCGCTTAGCAACCTGCTAAGTACAGAATGTATTGCGGGTTAGGGTAAGCCTTCGCCTGCAATTATTGGAGTGATTATTTAATGATCTTATGATTACTCACAGTTGGCTGAACTTAGAGACCTAGTAATGTCTCATGATTCACCGGCAGGTAATTCTGAAAAGAATAAACTAGACATGAAGCTAATCGGTCCATTGGAACGGATGGATGGATTTGCCAAAGCTATTTTTAGTACCCTAAACTGTTTTAATACGATACATAGCAGTTGCCCTGTTGAACTTCCTCGTAAGACAATAATCACGACCACCACCTAGAGCCAAACAATGGCACATAATTTAACGAACTCTTTTGTTGGTTGCCTATTATAATGACAAATACTAGATAGGCCTATTTAGTATTATATGTCAGAGTGGTAAACTTGTAGGCTATGTCATGGGCTTTTCTGAGGGAACTGCCAACTAGAGACGTTAAAAGGGTGCTCAGTTTGTGCAAAAGAGCGTGGGTTCGATTCTCCGCCAGGAGTTGAAAATATAGCCACTTCAGTTGCGGCACATGGCCCTGTGGTTTCGAGACACGGACTCTTCTGAAACGAGACGTTCAAAAGCTGGGAGCCTTCCAGACTCCGTCAGACGTTACTCTCGGTGATCACGTAGTTACACAATGACACTACCTGGCAACAATGTGGTGAGTAGGGGCGGATTTCTATAACAAGCCATGTTTTTTTCCTTAACATTATGTCCTGTAGTTTAGTAATTTCAATACGTTTCCAAGCATAGTAAACAAAACTAAACAGGTTTTATTGGGCATATAAATACAAATTTAGGCTTTTTTAGTTTTCTGGCGTATTTTTTAGAAAATATTGTAACGACAAATTTTGGTAATTTTTATTTGAACTTCGCTTTTTTAAAATTAGAGTATTGTCTAGAAATTATTTTTTCAGGATAGATTGGAATATACTTCTACTGAAGAACCATTGAAATGTAGTGTATGGAATGTTTCTAGAGGTAAAACTATTGTTTGCTGGTTGAATCAATTCCTGGAAACCGAGCTATTGTTTCCATGGAAGCAAAGGCAATTCTGCAGTTATTTGTCTGAAGATTACCAAGAATTTATTCCAAGTGATTTAACTCTCTTCAAGTAAGCTCTCGTTACATCATGTGATGTCGAAAGAAGTTTTTCTCATTACAAGACGAAAATCAGCGAAAACAGGAGAGGATTCTCATTCAACAACCTTAAGATGCACGTGGCCATAAATTGCAATAATCCTGATAATGGAGACTAGATCAGTTAGGGCCTACTGTATGAAAGCTTCATTCAAATAACTCATATTTTGTGTGTAACATACAACTGGTTAAATATTGAACAGTGAAATTAGCTGTAGTGTTTATGTCTTCCACAGAGTCCATCCTTGCCTAGGAGTATGCAGTGTAACCTTAATGAGTTCATGAAGTATTCAGCATTATAGTTGACTTTTAGGTTAAGGATTTCGAAGAATTAAAACTATTTTAGTTCTACATTAAGTGCAGCCTTTAGGAATCGTAATAGAAGTGCTTTTGTGTGTAGCCTAATATAGATTGCTATTCATTAAGTCATATTTTGAATATTATATATCAAATTTTTATGGTCTTTAGGTCGTAAATGCATGCATATTTCATACATTTTAGGTCATAGAAATCCGTCGCCCTAGTGATGACCAATCAACCATTGGAGAAGCGATCCAGACGAGGAAAATTGCGTTATTTGCCACGTCTGCCTATGGACAAGAACATGATACCACAAAGACTTCTTAGGCCGCAGTGACATGCACAGTCAGAAGATTCAAAGAACTTCACTCAAGAGGAACTGGGCAAAACAGATCGAACCTGATCTTCTTATATCGTTGTTATTAGGCCTATGTCCTCTCTCCTTCAACTGTTGCGTTGTCTCTTCTACAACCTTGACATTCCTTTATACAGTACTAAAGTCCTAATATTAAAAGAAGTTTTCTGACACTTAACACAGGGAGAGTCCATTCACTGTCTCTTTTCAGGAACGAAGGGAGTAGGGTTATGGTTGCCTAGGAAACGTGGGCGGGCCCAGCGCGGTCACTTTGGAGACGAGTCTGCTGTCCACTTGGAGTTGCCAGAGATTTCACTTCTCAGCAACGGCACGACAGTGGCCCCTCCCTTCTGCACTAGTTGTCTGAACGCTTCTTTTAATATTAGGACTATAGTTGTCAGATTGCTTCTTTTAATATTAGGACTATAGTAGTCATAACGCTTCTTTTAATATTAGGACTGTAGTTGTCAGATTTCTTCTTTTAATATTAGGACTATAGTAGTCAGAACGCTTCTTTTAATATTAGGACTATAGTTGTCAGAACGCTTCTTTTAATATTAGGACTATGGCAGTCAAAACGCTTCTTTTAATATTAGGACTATAGTTGTCAGAGCGCTTCTTTTTTTTAGGATTATAGTTGTCAGAAAACCTGAAAACCAGTGACTCTCACAGTATATATAGCAGGCTACCAACTTCGGACCAGACCACAACTTGTCATCTGCTAGCGGTAAAAAGAATAAGACACTACCTTGAATAAAGTACCTATCTGAAGCTATAAATTCCGTTTAATATAATTATTGCACTACCAGATTATGAGCTCAGAGACCAGCCAATATTGTCGTGTCACGTAGATGATGGTTGTGATAGTGGCGAGTGTTTTTTTTTTTGAGAGTCAGAACAACAAAATTACTAGCCCCATTAATCCAGTCTGGAATAATGATTTAGATGTTGTCTTTATCGTGGTTAGTGTGCACTACAAATTAAATTTCATTTATCACACGATCATGGTGTGCGACGCTGTTGACAAGTGGCCAGGACTGGAGCTCCGTTAACAGGTGTCCGAGTCTGGCCACCTGTTGGAGGACCTACTCCTGCTGCGCTGGCAACACGCTCAACGTGCTCTGCTCTCCCATCGCCAAGGGATGACATCCCCAAGCAAAGGCAGACTAAACCATACTATGGGGTATATTATCATTTACAACCCGTCAATAACGGGTTATTGAACAACCAGGAGAAGTTAATCAGGTACCACTCTGTTGACATGAAAGCTCTTGCTATAATGTGTGAGATATAAAAGATCGAAAATTGGATTTTCGACAACTTTTTGTATGTAGGCCTAGGTTACACTTTTTAAAACTAATATTCACGAAGATGTTTGGAAATATGTGTAAAATGTAATCATCGCTTATATTCTCAGTACGGTAAAAACACATCACATTAAGCTATGTTTTGCTGCTAGGGGCTTTACGTCGCGCCGGAACAGATAGGTCTTATGGCGACGATGGGATAGGAAAGGCCTAGGAGTTGGAAGGAAGCGGCCGTGGCCTTAATTAAGGTACAGCCCCAGCATTTGCCTGGTGTGAAAATGGGAAACCACGGAAAACCATTTTCAGGGCTGCCGATAGTGTGATTCGAACCTACAATCTCCCGGATGCAAGCTCACAGCCGCGCGCCTCTACACGCACGGCCAACACGCTCGGTAGCTATGTTTTGAACAACTTGTATTAGTGTATATGCCGGCGCCACATTCTAGGAGTAGAGTGCCTCCCTCTTATCTGGAGACACCGGGTTCGATTCACGGCTAGGTCAGGGTTTTTTACCTGGACATGAGGGTTCGTTCAAGGTCTACTCATCCTAGGTGATTACAATTGAGGCTCCTTGGCTGAATGGTGAGATGCCGACTCCGGTCCAGGAAACCAAGAATAACGACCGAGAGCATTCGTGAGACTGACCATGCGTCATCTCGTAATCTGCAAGTCTTCGTATTGAGCAGCGGTCACTTAGTAGGTCAAGGCCAATCAGGGCTGCAGGGCCACGGGCCTTGTTTTGTTTATTATTCTGTTTAGACCGTTTTTCGATTAAGCTAATGTTAATGAAATAATTTAACCTTTTCTGTTTTTGTCTTTTTAAAAAGATGGAAGCCATTCGTTTCAATGTCGACTGAGTTAATATAAGCCCTAACTTCTAAGTTTATTGTCTGCGAAACACGATATATAACACTTAGAAGACTATAACCTACGTGTAGACTCAGTTAATATAAGCCGTACCTTATGGGCGGAAGTGCTGCAGCACATTGTCTATTTGAAAAATACGTAGTGAGTTGGCTGTGTGGTTAAGGGTGCGCGGCTGTGAGTTTGCATCGGGGAGATAATGGGTTCGAACCTCACTGTCGGCAGCCCTGAAGATAGTTTTCCGTGGTTTCCCATTTTCACACCAGGCAAATGCTGGGGCTGTACCTTAATTAAAGCCACGGCCACTTCCTTCCAACTCCTAGGCCTTTCCTATCCCATCGTCGCCATAAGACCTACCTGTGTCGGTGCGACGTTAAGCCACTAGCAAAAAATTATTTGAAAAATAAATTACTTTATTAATATTATCTACAATCAAATACAGTGCAATCAAAAAGATCTCAGCCAAAGAAAAGGATATTATTCAACTCTCCTCACAACCAGGTAACTAGACGCGCGCTCCACGCCGGGTGCTGTGCAGATCACAGCTCAGCGAGAATTTCTAAGCTTTATGCCAGAAATCAAGAACTCTGCCTTTTGCGCATGCGTGCCCAACTTTTCCGATGTGCTGCGGAAACAGCAGCCAAGACATCACTTCACAGCGAGTCTTCGTTCGACCACAGAGGGGCAGCACTTGTCACATTCGCATTTCGACCGAAATGAGAACGTCGCAGGTGACTCAGCGGTAGTATTAAGAGGGGATCGCTCAAAGAAAACGGGAAAATAAACTACTGTAGAGCTGTTCCCGCCAGGTCTTTTAATATTCCCAACTTGCCTATTCCATAGCCAAATTTGTAAATCGATTAAGTATAAAAATGTAGCCTGCTTTTTATGCTGTCAAAATAAGGATTGTGACTTTCTTTAATTACAAAATATCTAGTTTAATAATTTCACTATACCAACATAACATATAATTGTACATTACGAAATTGATGGTTTTATTTCAATGATTTTGGTAACGTCGAGAAGTTCTGATTTTGCGCGCTCACACCAAGTGTGTTTGAGTTCGTGAATGTTTTGTGATTGCAGGTGTTACTGTGTCTTTAATTAGTTTTGTATGAGGAATGTGTATATGTGTTGGAGTTATTTGCGTGTTTGTTCAGTACGGAAAATTCAGTGGGGAGCCTCTTGAAAACCGCACGTGTTTCTAAATATTTCTTTGAGGTGGGATGGGTTACAGCACACAACTGATTTTCTGCACCAGCTGCCGGTGCTATGCAAGTATCTAAATTTTCTCATGGTAGGCGTATCCTAGGTCTTTGTCAAGATCTCTTTCTTTCAGTATTTCTTTCACTTGATATTTCCTCGTGAAATGAGTACACTACTGTACTCTCCTCCACTTGACCACAGTTACGATATCAAGGACACTGAACATCTCTCTCGGCACTCTCCCATTTCCACTTCCTTGCTCTAATATTCCATATTAACTCTGAAGAAGGAACCCTTTCTTGGAACCTGAAAAGCACATAATGCTTACCATGTGTGTGCATAAGTTTTTGCCGGTTTTATGGTAAAGAAAACACGTAACTCTCAAGGGAAATTTATTTTTTGTTTATTAAAAATATTAGCCATCGTCTTCTATACACTTCGCCCATCTTTCAGGTATGAATACCGTGCCAGAAAAATTGCTTGTCTTTTGCTGCAAACCATTCGTAGACCCATTTTCCAACTTCCTCGAAATTGCTGAAGTGCTGCTCTGCGAGCGCGTGCCCCATTGATGCGAAGAGGTGATAGTCAGATGGCGCCAGGTTGGGGCAGTACGGCGGGTGCGGAAGGATGTCCCATCCAAGCGATTTCAAGGTGTCTTTCACTGGTTTTGCTGTGTGAGACGGAGCAGTGTCGTGTAACAAAACCACTTTGCCATGTCGTCTGGCCCATTACGGTCGTCTTCCGATCAAAGTGTGGTTTAAATTAATCATTTGTTGGCGTTACCGGTGTACATGAACGATTTCGCCGGGCTTCAAGAGTCTTCGCACTCTGGTGGTCTACCAGAGCGCGCACTGTTCTTCACATTGACATCACCACGTTTAAATTGTCGAAACAATGGCTCACGTGTTCTAAACAATGGAGCGTGTTCACCATATGTTTCTACCAGCAATCGATGGATTTCCACAGCCTTTTTCTTTTGATTAAATAAGAAAAGCAACGCGTGCCGCAAATGTTCTTTTTCAGGCACAAACGTCGACATGATCACTGAGCGATACAACACAGACGCTAGTGTTTGGCGGACTCAACTTGTGTGTGTTGGTAGGTTAATATAAGACGAAAAAACTGGGATATGTGTCAAATTCATACGCTGCGTACTGTTCGCTGGCGCCATCTCTTAATGAAACCGGAAAAGAGTTATGCATAAGATACACCAGTAGTTGGTTCAAATGGTACTCCAGGTTTGGGTGATCAGTTGCCATGGTTTAATAATTTTGTAGAGTAAACACCAAATGTGCCACCAGAGATACTCTAAATCTTATAACGTACGGAACCGAATGGAATTTCCTTCGTCTTTAAAAACTCCCATTGCCTCCGCAATATTTAGATCCAACTCTATCTCTATCATTTGTCCATAGCCTACAGACATTCTAAGCCCGGTGTCTCTGAGTAAGTGGTGACAGACCAAGTCCTAGATTGAATCTGGGTGTTCCACCAAACCCACATAAACATGGACAGGTCGTGTTGGAAGGCAATTATTCAGGTTAAGTGTGCGCCCTGTTTACGGTCTGATAAACTCAATATCAAAACGCCCTGATTTTAAGACGCACTCAGTCAATCGGAAATACTGCTAGGTTTGTACTTAAATATTTCTATGAAAGGGAATTTTCGAGACACCCATGGAGGGAAGTGTAGCAGGTAGAAATTCTTTAGGGACACCAATATAAGTTATAAATAGGAAAAACAGATACACGTAGATGTGCAGTAGTAATTCACAGAGATGAAGATGTTAGTGCAGTGTAGGATGGTACGGCAGGAAGCATCATGTGAGTTGATGACCCAGACTAAAATAACAATGCATATTTCCTCTCTCCGGGAAAATCGCTGGCTTGGTTTCAATCAATCAATCAATCAATCAATCAATCAATCAATCAATCAATCAATCAATCAATCAATCAATCAATCAATCAATCAATCAATCAATCAATCAATCAATCAATCAATCAATCAATCAATCAATCAATCAATCAATCAATCAATCAATCAATCAATCACCACTGATCTGCCATTACGGTAGTCGCCCAGGTGGCAGATTCCCTATCTGTTGTTTTCCTAGCCTTTTCTTAAATAATTTCAAAGAAGTTGGTAATTTATTAAACATCTTCCTTGGTAAATTATTCCAAACTTTTAGTCCTCTTCTTATAAAGGAATATTTGCTCCACTTTTGAATTTTAACTTTATCTTCATATTTTGATCTTTCTTAATTTTAAAAACGCCACTCGAACTTATTCGTCTGCTAATATCATTCCACGCCATCTCTCCACTGACAGCTCGGAACATACCACTTGGTCGAGCAGTTCGTCTCCTTTCTCCAAACTCTTTCCAGCCCAAGCTTTGCAACATTTTTGTGACGCTGCTCTTTTGTCGGAAAACATCGAAAACAAATCGAGCTGGTTTACTTTAGATCTTTTCCAGTTCTAGAATCAAGTAGTCCTTGTGAGGGTCCCATACACTGGAACCATAATCTATTTGGGGTCTTACCAGAGACTTATATGCTCTCTCCTTTACATCCTTACTGCAACCCCTAAATATCTTCATAACTATGTGAAGAGATCTGTAACCTTTATTTACAATCCCGTTAATGTGATTACCCCACTGAAGATATGTCCTTATGTTAACACCTCGGTACTTACTGTGATCCCCATAAAGTACTTTCACCCCATCAACACAGCAGTTAAAACTGAGAGGCCCTGTCCTCTTGGTGAAATTTACAACCTGACTTTTTGTCTCGTTTATCATCATGCCACTGCCTATTGTCCGTCTCACAACATCCATGGGTCAAGGTGGATGTTGCCTAGATTGATCTATATGTTTGGATATTAGGGTGGTGGTGGTTATGGTGGTGAATATTTTTTAAAAACAAGCCCAACTCCCCAGCCATCCTCTACCAAAACTAATCAGAAGTGAAGGAAAGGAGACCTTCTTCTTTATCCTTTCCTTTTCCACTTACGTAGGGTCGGCATATTTTCTTAATTCAGCGCCATCTTACGGCCGGATGCCCTTCCTCACGGCTATCCTATGTGGAGGAAAGTAATAACTAATGCGTGTTTCTGCGGTGCTTTGCTTCAGCGACGGAGGGATGGGAAAGGGCTGGGAGTAGGAAGGAACCGGTCATGGCCTTGATTAAGATACAACTCCAGCATACGTCTGGTGTGAAAATGGGAAACCACGGGAAACCATATTCAGGGTTGCCGACGGTGGGATTCGAACCCAGCATTTACCGAACGCAAGCTCACAGCTACGCGACCCTAACCGTGTGGCGAACGCACTCGGTGTGGTGGTGGTTTGTAGTGTGATGTGTTGTGTGTAAATGAAGATGTGTGTTAACACCCAGTCCATGCTCCAGCCGGTAATAGATCCCGCGGCCCTCCGAAACGAAGGCAACCTTCAGCGAAGGAACTGGACGAGAAGGGAGACGTTCAGTCCTTGAAAAGTGAAGATATTGGTAAAAGGAAGGGAAGGACCACAAAGGGCGTGAAAATTGAATACTCCCCAGGGCTCACATGGAAGAGAATAAGATGTGTCCAACAGAGGTTGGATCGGCAAGAATATCCTTTCTGCAAGTAAATGGAGAGGCTCACCGAGTGGCCCCATGGTCGCCAACCCAACATCATCCAAAGTTGGGTCCGGCTCCATGGTTAAATAGTTAGCGTGCTAGCGTTTGGCCACAAGGGTCCCGGGTTCGGTTCCCGGCAAGGTCGGGAATGTTAACCACAATTGGTTAATTCCCTTGGTACGGGGACTGGGTGTCTGTGTCGTCTTCATCATCATTTCATCCGCATCTCGATGCGCAGGTCGCCTACGGGTGTCAAATCAAAAGACCTGCACCTGGCGAGCCGAAGACCTCGGACACATCGCGGCACAAAAAGCCATACGCCATTTCATTTCATTTCATCTAAAAATTGGGAGCTCCTCTGGGTTCCCCTTTTAGTTGCCTCTTACGATAGGCAAGGGACTTCCGCCCCCATCCCTAAAGGTGGGAATGATACTGGGTTATCTCGTGGTCAGTGTGTTGAGTTCCTCAGCCGTGTTGCTTGACAATATGGTCCTAATAACTTATTATTGTTAAGTGATATAAGACCACTAGGGAGCCCTTATGACTTGTTCTTTTCGGATGTTCGCTTCCCAGTACGTCTTGAGTCCTTTTATTAGTTTTTCCCTTTATCTTTTATGAAAGTGGTTTGCGAGGTCAACAACCTTTGGTAGAGGAGACCACGAATTTACCAATTTACGAAATGTAGGGCAGTCTGAGACTTCAGTATCAGAAATCCAGCGGAAGCTAAGTCTCTTTTTAAGTTCTTTGAGCCACATGCTTCCAGTCTTGTAATTTTTGTTTAGTGAGAAGATCTTCGTAAGCGTGTCGTTGTCCGTTACTGCGGTGTAGGGGGAAACGCGTCCGCCTGTCACCCGGCGGCCCTTGGGTTCGATTCCCGGCCGAGTCTGGGGGTTTTTAATTGTAAATGATTAATATCCTTGGCCTGGGGTCTGGGTGTTTGTGTCATCCTTAATATTCCTTTCCTCACATTCAACACTTTATACGTCCGCCATTTCCAAATACACAACATAGGGTGCAAAATAGGGGCAAAAGATCTTCTTAGGTCGACGCCCCGTTTGAATAGCTCTTTTTAGTTAAAAAAAAGCCTGTCGTTGCTGATTCTCAGACGGTGCCCGTAAAACGTCAGCTAGTGTTAACCGTTTGTTGATACAGTTCAGAGTTCGCTTTCAGTCGGTAGCTTCATTAGTAAGGACATATAAAAACTGGGGTCTGACAACAGTTTTGTAATGGCATATTTTGACTTTCTTCGAAATGCACTTCTTGTTGTAACGGTTTTGCGACAGTTGGTATGCTGCGTCTGTCTAACATGGAGGTTCCCTCTCTACTGTTGGGGTCGACCCATTCGGCAAGATACCGGAATCGATCGACTTTTCCAATCTTTCCATACATGTTCGCCGAAAATCCGGGATCTGGATTTATGGTCTTTCAGTAAGACTCTACATTGTTCTCTCCCTTGACTGAATGGTCAGCATCGATGCCTTCAGTTCACAGGATCCCGGGTTCGAATCTCGGCGCAGTGTGGGATTGTAATCGCGTATGGTTAATTCCTCTGGATGGTTGTTTTTGTCGCAATACTTTCCTCTTCATACACTCACAACATATCACACCACGAACCAGCACAGAAAACACGCAATACCGAGCAAATGATTGCGCGGTTTGGGTCTTCAATCAGCTTGCATTCGGGAGATAGTGGGCTCGAATCCCAGTGTTGGCAGCCAGTAGCGACGATTGAGAATAAGGTGTGTATGTGTATGTGTATGTGTGTGTGTGAGGTCGGGGGGGGGGGGGGGACAAAACGTGCACAGACAACAAAACGTAGCGGGGTTGGGGTGGGGGTGGGTCGGTATATACATCAAAACTTTTTAAAAAATGCAACAAAATGGTAAGATTTTTATGTTCTCTGAGTGAATTTCTGTGCGGTAATAATAGTTTTTTGAGATTTTGACTGAATACTGTACAATAAAATTTTCACCAAAGGAACAATATTATACATGTATTACAATTAAATGCCGGACGCGTGGTGTAGGGGTGACGTGCCTGCCTCTTACCCGGACGCCCCGGGTTCGATTCCCGGCCAGGTCAGGGATTTTTACCTGGACCTGAGGGCTGGTTCGAGGTCCACTCAGACTACGTGATTAGAATTGAGGAGCTAGTTGACGGTGAAATAGCGGCCCCGGTCTAGAAAGCCAAGAATAACGGCCGAGAGGATTCGTCGTGCTGACCACACGACACCTCGTAATCTGCAGGCCTTCGGGCTGAGCAGCAATCGCTTGGTAGGCTTATTACAATTACAATTCAATAGAAGAACGGTGTGATTAAACAATTAAAATAATTTAGTATTTGACTACACACTAAGAAACTATCAGACACTAAAGAGACTGCCAGAGTGAAGAATGCTCGCGGCAAGAGGGTGAATCATACCTCAATGTCATTGACCTTGGAAGAAAAAAATATACCCTAGCTACCCTTGCTCACAGCACATGAAAAATTTCCATTACTAGCTGTGGCGCTATACAAATCAACAACGATATTTTGTGCGTATTTCCGCTAAAATATATTGTTACTAATTGTGTGTGTGTTGAGTATTTAGCCTGAAGGTTGGTTTGATCCTTCACAGCTCTACCAATAGCTGTCATAGATACCCTAAGTGTCACTGAAGAGGCATACTAGGGAAATAATGGGTGAGGTAGTTTCGCGTTGCTTTCCTCACCGAGCCAGAAGCTGCTATTACATATCAGTCTGCCAAGCCCACTGAAATGCATGCACCAACCGTCCCTATGAGCAACATTTTCACGTCATTCATAACAGGGACTGGCTCCATAAAGAATGGCATTGCTAGCATCGCTCATACCTCGGCCACTTTCATATTGACAAAACTAAGGACGAGACTGAGAGGTCAATGAAAGTAACAAATTTATTCTAACCTACGCCAGAAGACATAGTGCACTGTAAATACTAGGTCTCGCCAGCAAATAAATAAATAAATAAATAAATAAATAAATAAATAAATAAATAAATAAATAAATAAATAAATAAATAAATAAATAAATAAATAAATAAATAAATAATACAACAGGGCTTGTACAAATTGCTTCTTTTAATAATTCCTTGTTTCTGCCGGCTAAATAGAATAAAATGACTAACACCCCTCGCCGCCCTCCCCCCTCTAGTCACCACTCTTGGCAGCCCACCGTTCTCTCCTTTCTCCGTGGTTTCCCATTTTCACACCATGCAAATACTAGGACTGTGCCTTAATTAAAGCCACGGTCGCTCCCTTCTCACTCCTAGCTCTTTCCTGTCCCATCGTCGCAATAAAACCTATCTGTGTCATCTATATAGGGTTGGCGTCAGGAAGGTCATCCGGACGTATAACTGGGTTAAGTCCACATATACGACGCCACCAAGATGAGAAAATAGTGGTAGAAGAAGGAAGTACTCTGCAGTCGAGGAGGTCATCTTTGAATTAATATGGTAACGCGATATTTGAATGTTTTATTTGAATGTTTTTCTTTTCACGAATGTGCAGGACGGCTTGGTGTACATTAGCTGAGCGATCGGAGGTGTGGTTTTTCCCACTGCCCATAATGACGGTAATTGCTGGCTGGGTCTGTAATGGTCCCTGGCACGATAGCGGCTCACATGCGAGCTGGGTAACGTGCAGCACTGAGAACCGCTGGAGAGGAACTGCACTAAATATTTTCAAAAAAATGCAAAGTAATAAACGGTACGAAATTGAGTTCACATAAAAATATAGCTGCAGGGTTACCCCTAGGTACCTATTATTATTATTATTATTATTATTATTATTATTATTATTATTATTATTATTATTATTATCATTATTATTATTATTATTGTTGTTGTTGTTGTTGTTGTTGTTCCAGGTTTACCCGTGGAGCAGAAAGAGGTGAAAGAAGGTGTGGGGTTGAATGGGCCTAACTATGACATCAAAATTGAATTAAAACTTTAAAAGGTTATATTTCTTTTCCGAAAACAAACTTAACAATCTTTTTCACTGAGTGAACATAACAACATGACAGGTACAAATAGCAATCATTAAACAAGACTGGGGAAATCCAAGATTATTGATTTTTACAGATTCAGGGCTTTAAGCCCCTAGTTTTACAATTCCAGAGATCCCGGATTCAGTTTACAACTTTTAATTCAAACCAGGAACCATTTACTCAAGGGCAGAAATCCCTTAACTCAAGAGAACTTCCTCCCTAAATACAATAACTGGCCTTCCAGAGGCACTCTTTACAATAATCAAAACTTGGAAAGGTGGTGGTGGTGGTGATTATTGTTTTAAGAGGAAGTACTCAAAACTTGGAAAAAGAGCTAACAGGCTCTCCAATATTCATCCAATTTTAACTGCCCGCTTAAGGCAACATTACACACAACTCTTACACACTCTGGCCTCTCGAGGCACAATTTACAATTGACATTACTTGTACAGAGGAATTCATAACCCAACCTACTGGGCCTTCATGGAAAAAGAACAGGTTAGATAACTGGCCCAAACACAAAATGAATGGAGGCGTACACTTACACTCCTAGATAATAAAGAATAAAATCCTAACGGGGCTCTTGGCCCAGAGATACAGGGGCCAATCCCAAGCTACTGAGGTGACACGAAAAAAGGTTAAATGAATGCATTACGGAAAGGAAGAAAAACAGTTACAAAACCGTTGTCACCTCAAACCAAGATGAAGGGGAGCTCGAGAGGGTAACTCACTCTCTATCCCAGATTTACAGTTAAATCTTTATGAAATTTTTACATTAGCCCAAAAGAAAATTTACATTTTAGAAAAGTTTGTTACATAACTAAAGATTCGGACCTTCCCATCGGAATAATTTGCGGATACAGCAAGAAAGATAGAATTATGCGGCCATTACCTTGTAGATGTTCTAGCTACCGACGAAAGAGGCCGCCCGCCTCCTGCTTAAACACACACAGTCAGAAAGACGACCATCAATTAGCAAGGAAACGTGAAAAGTCGCAGTTTATAAACCCTCCGGGAAGGTTCGAGATCATTCAAGACTAATCACGGCACACCCTCTTAATTTTTATTGGTTAACACAAGGTGAACAAGAAATGCGGGATTGGTTGAAAATTAATTACCAAACTTTATGATTGGTCCGATTCAAAACTGGCGGAATGAAAAGGAAGTGTTGGCAATCCAAAAATTAATGAACTGAGATCAGTTATGGACAACCTAGAAATGCAAAAACTTCTTTAAATTATAAGTTATTTCACTTTGCACCAGAGTGCATGATCATAATTTTTAGTAGTGTCATCTGTAGAAAAATGTCCAAACTTCTTGATGTATAGCAAGACAAAACAAGGAGAAATTCACTCAGTTTAGGAAACTTCACAATAACAAAATTACTTAATATTTTGGTGGAGACATCTTCTGATGAAAGTTCCAACTTGTCGTGTTATTAGTTTCAATTTTTGATCGATAGAGGAGTTCATAAAGGCGCTTATTTTGAATGCGCGGAGTTGAAGTGTACCTCCCGGTACAATTATTATTATTATTATTATTATTATTATTATTATTATTATTATTATTATTATTATTATTATAATACATCGCAACTGGAAAATATGCCGGTGGCAATGATCACTTAAAATAGTGTGATAATTAAGTAAAATTAAATTAAAAATTCATGGAAAGAAAATATTACAAGAAATACCAAGAAATACTATTAGTTTATCATTCTAAATCCAGCATCATCGTATACAAATTCACACCCAACTTAGGTATTTCCAATGCATAACACTACGGCTTACAATACTATAGGTTGAGTTTACTACTAGCTTAACAATACAACACCGTCATATACAAATTCAGACGTACCTTAAATATTTAAAAATTTTACACTATGACATACATAAACAACGACAACAGCAGCAACAACAGTACAACAAGCAGCCATCATCATCATGTACAAATTCACACACAGTAGGTATTTCCAATGCTTAACACTACGGCTTACAATACTACAGGTTGAGCTTACTACTACGCTAGTGTCCAAAAGTTAATCATAAGTTACGAGTAAGCAGGGCAACAGGAAATAGACCGCAAATCGCACGACATATGCACCTACCTACCTTACGTGTTCGCTCTGTATAGGAAAGGAGTGTTCCTTGCTTTGACTAGAGGCGTAACCGCAAAGTAAACACAGCCAGTGCCTGCGCCCCATATTCCCTCAGTTTTGTTTGCCCTGATATAGTGTGCGGAGTGTAGCCTCGTGGTGAACGTGACAACATAATGGCACAACGACGCCATCTGGACCCCGTTTTGCACGGTAGAATACTCAGCCGCCTGGAAGCAGGCCAGACACAGACCGAAGTCGCCGTATACTTGAATGTGCCACAAAGTGTCATTTCCAGGCTTTGGAGACGATTTAGAGACACCGAAGATGTTGGTCGTAGGCCAGTGCCAGGTCGACCAAGGGTAACCACACCACAGCAGGACCGATATCTGGCCTTAACCGCCCGACGAAGTCGGAGTGCATCTGCAAGACAATTGTCGGCGGAGCTTGCAGCCGTCTCAGGGGTTGCCGTTTCTCGGAAAACTGTGTACCGGAGTCTCAGAACAGCAGGGCTGTTTGCCCGACGTCCAGCGGTGTGCGTCCCGCTCACTCCAGCATAGAGACGGGCCCGTTTACTGTGGAGCCGTCAGTACAGAAACTGGATCATGAATGAATGGAGGCATGTGCTCTTCATGGATGAATCCCGCCTCAGTTTTCAGAACGACTCCCGTCGCAACCAGATAGCCGGTACAACCACAGGAACATCGTGGCACGGGACCAGTATGGTGGTGGTAGCGTCATAGTGTGGAGCGGCATCATGTTGAATGGCCGTCCGGACCTGCACATCTTCATGAGTGCTCCGAGGAACACTGTTAACGCTCGGAGATACAGGGATGAGGTACTGAGAACACATGTTCGACTCTTCAGAGGCGCGGTTGGTCCAGACTTCCTCACAATGGACGATAATGTTCGAACGTACCGCGCTGCTCTGGTGGATGAATTTGTGGCAGGGGAAGACATTCATTGCATGGACTGGCCAGCGAGGTCTGTGGATCTGAATCTCATAGAGCATGCCTGGGATGCATTGGGGAGGTGAATAACATTCCGTCAGCCTACACCAAGGACCCTCCAAGACCTTTGCATTGGCCCTTTCGGAGGAATGGGATCAACTGCCACAAGAGCTCTTCGACCATCTGATAGAGAGCATGCAAAGTCGCTGCGAAGCATGTGTGGCCGTTAGGGGTAACCATACACCCTATTAATAGCATATTTTGTTGTGGAAGGTATTGCCAAGTTTTGTTAGTTGTTGTCAAAGTGTACCTTAGCTATCAGAACCTTTTGACGCTATTTTTATTGGGGAACCGCATGGTGCAGTGGGTTGGCTGCTTCCATGTCATCTCGGCAATCGTGATTTGATTTTTGGTGTTGCTGGGGTGAGGTTTTAGTTGAAAATCCCGTGGTGTCAGGAAAGGCATGCGTCCTTAAATCCCCGGCTCCAACTCTTTCATAGTTCGGTGTGTGCGTGGACCCTTACTCGTACTTCTGGGGTGCGAAGGTAAGACAATTGGATTTTGGGGGGTACGCCAACCAAAAAGTTTGAATACCACTGGTGTAAAGGGCCTAAAGGATTTGGACAAAACAAAGGCCCGTTTCTTAAAGTTAGCTCTAGGGTTGTCAAAATACACCGCATCAAGATTAGTACACAAAGTCGAGAAAGAAAGTTTCCTGATGGAGGACCTACGAATAAGATTCTCACTCCCCTCCAGGACTAATTGAAAAAAATGTATACAAGAAAGACAAGAGAAGAAGAAAACAACACCAAAAATGCTATGCTAGATCGGTCATGGACAGGACCCAAACGAGACCTTCGTCATATGGCAACGGGATTAGCGGTGCATGGTTGTCACCAAAAAAGATGTAAAAACAAAACATTCCATGAACCTCAGCAGGACTGCGTATGTGATGTGCAACCTGCCGTGACACAGATATCCCATTACAACTGTAAGATATACACAGTTCTAGCCCTTCAGGCAAGCAACTCAATGTTAAAAACATCCGAGGGTTATAACCTACGAATGTTAGGTAAATGAAATATAATGAGGTATGACAATATATTCTTTATGTATTCCTAAAAATTATAATCCTTTTTTTAATCATCGTTGTCTGATTGAATAGATTAGAAGTTTGCCTTTTTCTACCACTACGAGCGCTAGTGTCAATCAATGCATTTCTTCACTTAAGCCCTTATAACTACATTCGGTGTGGACATTTTTCAAAAAATAAGTATATGCCTGAGGGTATTGAACCAAGGAACACACTACAGAAATAACTGTGTAAATAAATAAATTTGGCTAGGATTTGAATAACAAAGAAAACGAGCAAAGAAAGAAGTGAGTTTTCCAAAACTACATTTAGGCCGGAAGTGATTTTCGAAATTTGTTTTTAGCTTGATAGAGCTATCCAGGACTCACAGTTTGAAACCTGTCTAGGACGTTTATCCCTTCAATTTTCGGCACAATTGAGGAAATTGCTTAATTTTACATTTTTCGTAGTATGGGGATCCCTGCTTTGTCTGCCAAGACATGTTTTCAACATTAAAACAAAACATTCCATGAACCTCAACAGGACTGCGCATGTGATCTCTGCAACCTGCCGTGTGACAAATATCATATTATCAACTGTAAGAAAATAACAACAAACTCAATCAGCTCCTATTGTAAGGCGTGATGTTCTGTCATTATGCATACTTCTGCGCAATTCTTATATTATACAAATATAGCGCGCGATCTGTAACCGATTCATCTCCTTCAAATCTTCCTCTTCCTTCCACACTCAGACGCTGTCAGTTTGTGAGCTAACTTACTGTCTACCAACTCGTTATAGCCTCCTCCCTTTCGTATGAATCCTTCTTTGATCATCTCTTGTTTCTCCTCCGACTCCAACAGTATCAGGGTTTCTATACCTTTCCTCCTCACGCAGTTCGCGTTCCTTTAACTGTACTAACCTTTCTCCAGAGGATACTCAATTCAGATGAACCAAATTACCTTTCTTCAAACTTTAAATTCCTCGCATCAAATCACCTCCTCTGTTCTCCACCTTTACACCGCGCTGCTCTCCTCTACAATCGCTCTTTAGTACTCTCTGCTATCAGATCACAGGGTCCGTTTCCTCCCAACGTTAGGGATGTGACTTCCTTTAATAAAGTTAAGGTGGACTGCCGAAGCTTTCATTCATCAAACTGACTTGCGGAACAAGTCAATAGAGCACCGAATTCACCCACTCTTTGGTCAACAACCTCCAAAGAGACGGCTCAAATCAAGGAACAGCTTTGTGCAGACAACAAAAATGCTTACTGTAAAACCTAAGGTAGTCGGAACACATTTATGGCAATCCACTATACCACCGAGTGGATGAAGCCTTCTTGCAGATCGCGACACCAACTCGGAAATCTGGCGTACACTCAACAGATTTCGAAGTGATGTGTGTTTGTGTGTGTGTGGAGGGGATGTAGAGTTGGAGATACCTACTTGGTTCGGATCTCTGTGATTTTGGGGAGAGACAGACAATGTTTACACCTGTGTACCTGTGAGTGCCCATATTCTTGCACAACGCACGAGTTAATCGTAGGCTGTGATGGTGCTATGGTAGTGGCCCATATCTAACCTGATATATTTTATTGATTTATTTTTCAATTTTCAATTTATACTTGTAACATTCCTTTACAGCATGGAAAGTTTTTGCTTCTGACTTGAGTAGTAATAATAACTATGGAATGAATGTATGAGGTATGAATGCGTTAGTGATTGGTCAATCATTGTTGTACGTAGACTATACTTATGTTTTACAGTAGAAGTAGCTTCTCAGCTGATGTTCGGATCAAATATTATTGTATTTAGATAATAATTACGCATTAGGGAGAGTTTAAGAAGTGATATTTCCCGGGATATTATCATTTTATTTATATCATCATCATCATCATCATCATCATCTTGCAGTTACGGTCTTGCATTTTCCATCTATCTCTTCATCAGACGTGCTACAGATCTTTTTCCTCTGGGTTGGTATCGAAGAATCTCTTTTGGCAATCTACCAGGTTCCATCTTGTGTATATGACGTTTTCAGCTTTCCTGATAACTGTGGATGTAGTCAGTTATCGGCTGTACTTTCAGTTCTTTTAGCACCGCTTCATTCCTTTTATGGTCCCGTTTTGTAGGTATATACCCCACTGTACGACGCATGAATGTCATTTCTCGTGCTGGAATTCGAGAAAAGTCTTGAGATCTTACCGTCCATGCCTCACATCCACAGCAAAGTATTGGTTTAGCTAGGCTATTATTATTCAGGCGAAATCGAGTATGTTTCTGAACAAGTGATGGTTTCATGATGTTGTTTATTATTCCTGTAGTTTTTGTGAATTTATCGGTTTCTACTGGTATATCTAATTCTGATTGGTATGACAAGTTGTTCCCGAGATAATTGAACATACAGTATTTATTCTTTCCAATGTTGTATTATCTAAACATATTTTACTAGGAATGGGTTCTCTTCCCTCGAAAGCCGTTATTTTTGTCTTTTCTGTTGAAATAATCATATTAAAATCTGAGGTAATATGTTTTAGGTTGAACACATCTTTGTTCTTCATCTTCCGCCGTAGCCAGCAATGCAATATCATCAGTATATAATAAGGCGTCTAGGTGTTCGAGGCGTCTATTTATTGATATTGATCCATGGCGTCCTTGTTTCCAAGTTTCCATTATTGCATTCATATATATTATAAAACGTAGAGGGGAGATTCCGCAGCCTTGTCCAACACCACCATTTATTGATTTCCACTCAGTCTGGTTCTTGTTCAATTTTACAGAAACGGGATTGGATTTGTAGATATTGTTAATAATCTGTTGAGAGACATGGTCTTGTTTTAGAATTTCAAGCAATTTGTTTCTGCATTTTATTTATACTAGTATTGAAAATGTTAATGCATTCTACCAGAGTGTCAGAAACCTTGTCTGGAATGAGCAAGTAGGCTACCAATGACGTGTCAAGAGATAACGTACTAAATGTATTATGTACACATATTGACTGACGTGTCTGAGACGTGGGCAGTTACAAGTAGGGAGGAGAGTAGAATTCAAGGCAGTGAAATGAAATACCTACAAGTATGATAGGAAAGACAAGGAAAGACAGATTGAGAAACAAAGATGTGAGAAAGGAAGTCTGAATAGGAAACCTAAATGAGAGAATTGATAGGAGTAAACTAAGATGGTCTGGATTTGTAAATAGGATGCAAGAGGTAAGTATACCAAAACAGATGATGGAGATGAAGTTCGGAGGAAAGACAGCAAGAGGGAGAAATAGAAATAGGTGGATTGATTCAATAAAGAGAAGTGTATGAAGAGGAAACCTGGACAGGTACAAAATGATGGAGGAGGAATGGTGGAAGGAGATAGGAAGGTGGAGAAATGGAATGAATGCCCTGACTCGGCAGGAACTGGATAAGGGGAAAGAAGGATGATGTTGATGAAGAAAGTATTATCATTATCTAAATAATAATAAAAGGAAGTGTCTGTCTGTGCGCGATGCCCAGCAAAATATAGAGCACGCAGAGATGTGAAATTTTGAACACAGGTAGATGGAAGGGGGTCCGATTGCACATCGAAGCTGGAATTTTCATTTTCGCTTTCGTTGGTGAGTTATGAACGAAAAACCAACGGAAAACGTGCATTGGTACATGACAATCCAACGCGCTGTCACCAAGATTATATGCATAGAGTCACTGTCGCTAGGCAACGTACATAAGGTAGGTAGAGAACACAATTCAAGGAGCCATTTTACGTCCATGGCGTAGGAAGCCGTTTTTGGTCTTATATGGTGCGAGGGCATATGACCCTGTCGGATGGGGACATAAAGTCTTGAGCTATTCGAGAGGAGTGTGCTATGTGCCGGCGCCGGGTTACATCTTCTTCGTTCTTACAATCATATATCATGTCATTCATTTCATCTCATTAACTCATCTGATTAAGTTGACGTCATGAAGTCATCCGGTCGTAAAAACTCGCTACGAAGATTCATCTCACTTCATATCCAAACCCCGTAGAGAAAGGGGACAAGGGTTGGACACATATACATTTAGAGGAGACGATAAGAATAAACAAGGAACAATACACATATCAGTAAGATGCCATTTTAAATCCGTGGAATATGAAGCCATTTTCCTTCGGTCCAGGATGTCTGTCTGTCTGTCTGTCTGTCTGTCTGTCTGTCTGTCTGTCTGTCTGTCTGTCTGTCTGTCTGTCTGTCTGTCTGTCTGTCTGTCTGTCTGCATGTATGCGATGCCCAGCCAAATCTACGGCAAACAAGGATCTGAACTGTTTGTCACAGGTGGGCACAGGTTTTCACCTAAGACGCATGGCTGTGTCCAAGAGCAATTCTTGCACCAACACATGAAGCTGTCAACGTTATCAATAAGCAACATTCACAAGAATTATCCGGTGACCAGGTTTTCTTTCAACTAACTCATTCTCATGTTTTATTATTTGTTTTAGAGAAAACATAGGCTATTGCAAGTAATACATCTCATTGTAGACCGTATTGGAAAGGTGGTGTTAACTATTATTCTTATTTTAATGTTCATAAGAAGACGATTAGATTATTATAAACACGCACAGATCTGAAACGTTTAACATTCGTGGCCACAGCATTTCACCAATTACGCATGGCTATGTCAAAGAGCAATTCTTGCTCCAAGAAGTGAAGCTGTCAACGTCATCAACAAGCAACTTTTACAAGTATTACCCAATGTTCTACAAAGTTACAAGTCTATCGACTACACGGCAGAGCGTTTGAAAGACTTGGAGTCACCTGGAGAACCCTCGAACATCTTAGAGCGGGCGATTGTGGCACCGATTATCCTTCTTAAGGATAATAATCCTGCCCTCTGCAATGACTACGACTCTGAAACTGATGACTAATATTATTGAAGCCATTCTCATGATTAGGCATGCCGCGAGCGAAGTAATATTCATTCCTCGGACTCGAATAATTTCTTCGGATATACAGCTTAAGTTTAGATGCCTGCAGTACCCCGTTTGTTTCAGTTTCGCTATGAACATCAACAAGGCACAAGAACAATCTCTTAAAGTTGTAGGACTCCATCTTCGAAAAGGCTGCTTCTCCCATTGTCAACTGTACGTGGTTTTTTTTCAAGAGTTGGAAAGGCAAACGCACTATATATCTTAGCTCCATTTGGAAGGACACTATAATATAGTTCAACCAGAAGCTCTAAAAGAAAAAATAGTTTTTTATTATATAAACCAGTTGAATTAATGAACGCGGACAAAGCCGCGGGTACATGCTTTTTATATATACAGTACATGCGTTTGGCCCACTAAAGAGCATGTAGAACCATTGTTTAGCATTAGTATTCTTGAGGTTCTTGTTCTTATCTTCCCAAAACTTCCTCATCCTTTAACTATGGGCCTGTCGGCGTCTTTATTGTGTCCAAGTGTTTTTGATTTTCAAATAGCTTGCCGTCGGTTTCTAGGGCGCACACTTGTAGGTGTTGATTTTTCTCTATATGAAGTCCTGGTTTCCCGTGGGTCAATGTAGACTTCTGCAAGATCATTTTGGATGTCAACTAGCCAGCGCACTTTGGTTTGTTATGTTCCATTGATAACGAAAAAAGATTTTCTTGGTCAATGGTGAGTCATCTATTCGTGCTAAATGCCCATATAATTACAAATGTCTTTTGCGTGTAAGTGAAGTGAATCGCTTAGTCAATGAATAGAGTTCCTCCGAGCTTTTTCGCATCCAAATGCCTTCTTCAAACTTGGGTCCGAATATTTTCCGCAGTATCTATCGTTCCATTTTCTCAGTGCCTCTAATGTATATATGTTATGATCATGTTTCAATTGCGTGGTGTGCCTCTGGGAGAACAACAGTGTTGTAGTGTCGGCGTTTGGCCTTGGTGGAAAGTGATTTCTTGTTGTAAACATTCCAGGTAATTGTATAGGCTTTACGTAATTTTTCAGCGCGGTTTCTGTTGGCTTCTCTTTCGTTGCCAGTGTTCCCGATAACTTCACCTAAGAACTTGAATTGTTTTACTAGTGTGACGCTGCCATATTGGGTCACGAGTGCTGTCGGGTTTGAGTTCTTGCGAGACCATGTACTGTGTTTTTTCGAAAGAGATGTGGAGGCCAATTTTGACAGCTATCTCATGAAGCATCCCCATGCCATGTCTGGCGTCTTCAGGAGTTCGGGTAATTATTGCTAGGTCGTCAGCGAAAGCAAGGCATTTTATGTTGATCCGTTTATCTTTTGTTCACGTATGGATTCCATGTACTTCCTTCTACCAAGTTATAATGACCTTGTATAGAACTACGTTGAACAGGTGTAGGGACAGCCCAACCCCTTGTCTAACACCTATTCTATTTTCAAAAGGTTCGGAGATTTCACCACGAATTTCACTTTAGAGAAAGTGTCTATCAATGTTTGTTGAATTGACGCGGTTGTTTTGTTGTTAACGCCATTTCCCGGAGTACATTAAACAGGGTGTCACGATAAACAGAGTCGGATGCTTATTATAATCTACGAAAATGAACACTGTACGGTTTGATTGGCGATGTTGGAGAATCATCTTCATGTTCCAGATCTGTTCCACGCACGATCGATGCGGTCGGAATCCCGCATGGTATTCACCGATTTTGTGTTCAGTCTGGTGTTCCAAACTAGTAAGGACGGCGCGCGAAAAGACTTTGTATTGAACCCTTGGACTTACCATTCCATTGTTGGTCGGCCACAGCTGCTACAGTAGAGCAATATTGAACTCTTAAATCTTGGGTCGTTGCGGGAAGAAATTCGGTCACGATCTTAACCAAACGATGGGGTTCAGAAGAGAGCCTAACTACTTGAAGTGAGGAACAAATATGTGCTTACTAACTTTTATTAAATTCGAAATGGCACGGACAACATTATTATTTTATATAAATCATTGAAATAAAAATAATATAAATTATGTATTATTGAATGTTTCAAACGCAGTCACATTGCATAGCGTTGATTTATTTCTCACAATATCGAAAAGTTGCTTCGGGGAAAGTAATAAATTAGTGGACAGCGAAACTAAAAAACTGAAAAAGAAAAACCTGAAAACCGGGCACCTATTACTTCAAACGAGAACTGAGAATTAATCCACACGATCCGTGGAAAATCTGACTTTCAACAAGTAGAACGCCTGATTTCCTCTCAATTAAGGTTATCCACCAGTAAAATACCCTTTCGGATACGGAACACCCGCCGAATGGACCCTTAATCGAACGAAATTGACTATCAGTTGCTTTGGATAGGGTGCGAAATATTATGGGAAAGCATGGTGTTCACTACGAGTTAACAGCAGCATTCACAATTGAAATAAAATTCCACCATGTATTTGTCATTCATGACCCTCTTAAGTGATAAAATAATCCCGATGCTAAACGTGCATCACCCAAACAGCTGTTAAGAAGGAACCAACAACACCACGATCCGCGAGGATCTTACGTTACGTCGTTCTGAAGGAACAAAACTGCGTAATGCAGGAAACACTTATTCATCACGCATTTAGAAGAAATGCCAAACACCGAAGTTAATTAAAAAGTGGTAAATCACTTGAAAAGTATTATTATCAAACCGATTTTCAGGTTAGAAATGGTTACGTTACGCTTAATAAAATTACCAGTCCACATTGAAAAATACAACAAACTTAAGGAATTCTTTCCTTCTTAAACAATGACTACCATTACAGATCCATCTACTTATTGTTTGTCCCAACACACTACCTACAACGTTATCACTTGATCGAACTCAAATACGTATAAAATGTAAGAATGACAACATTGAAAATAAAAATATTACTGGCTGACGAATCGAAACCACATTCACAACTCAAGTCTCACACTAATACATCGAGTGTCAATGTGCACACTATCAAAGCAAAAATGAACACCAGAACGCCAAATACTTAGTTTCGTAAAATAAAATAAAATATCGAAGTTATTTGAACTCAACACGCATGGAGAACTGTAGTAAAATGTTCAATCACCATTAGCTCGATATCCAATGTTGGACAACCCATATTATGCACGCCGTCAGGGGTTCCGTAATCTTAGGTCAACACCTTCCAGCTGTTGAAGGCTGCGAGCAAGTTTGGCCTCATTATTAGCAAGCTAACTGTCTTCATATTTCGTATTTTACTACAAGCAGTACATTCGGTCATGGCACTACGCAAAAACATCTAATCTGAGACTTGAGTATGTACAGCTGATATCCCAGACCTATCGTCGGGCTTACTTAAAATCTGTACACCCTCACACTAATCTTTGTGTACACAATACCTTCCTAATTCTATCGTCGAGCGTTAACTAGGACGCCTCATCATCAGTATACTCCTAGGATAACATGTGACGTCCTAATTCTATTGTCGGGCGGACATTGGGTCGTATACGCTTCCCCTGGCACATCAGGTGAACTAGCAATTTCAAACAAACCCTGACATTTCAGTTGTAAACCTGGTCAGACTAACACACAACGGAACAACGTCTCTTACTATTAAGCGAACGCAAGTCGGAAAATGCAGTAAGTCTCTATCTCGTTACAAAACGTGAACTCGAAAATAAATATTGTGTCGTGAGCAATCCCCCAACTCAAACACGACCTCAGCATGCGCAATGAAGTTTTAGGGAAGAATAATAATTCCCTACACACGTCTACCATTTAGTGGATGTTGTCCAAAAATAATAATCAGCACCACCGTATTGGAAACCCTCAAATCGCCTACCGTCATTTCCAAATATTTATATCCATGACTATCCAGTGAAACGAAATTCAATAAATTTACACGGTCATACAACACCAACCGTGTATTCTAAATGCTCTTTTATCCTTGAGGTCACATTATCCTAATATTCATACTGACTTTACGTAACTAGTCACTTGAAATTGTTACTACCAAGAGTTACCCACCAGAATCGTTTTCCACTTGGGATCTTACTTGAACTCTACTGTGCATCACACAGTAGTCGTCTCAATTTTCGGATTGTTAGCGGAATACACTACAGCCTGCCACATAAAATCTCACATTTAATATACAGCCTGTCTCACAAATCCTTCCTCGGCAAACATAGCCTGTCTCAAAACTCATTTTCCTCGCCTTATCCCGGCGGTATTACTTAAAATCCAGGCTCCCTTTCGTGGTCTTCAATATTTCTACCACTCTCATCTCCACATATATAAATTCTTCGCTCTCTATCTATTTTTCTTATATTTCAAGACCCTTTTCAAATTTCAATCCTCTCGTGAAAAACAATAACCATTATAAAATACACCTCTCTATTTTTACTGTTACTACAACTTTCGGACCTCGAGAGTACAAGAACACACCGTAATTTTCCATATCATCGACATACACGATGTCACAAAATTTTTCTTGCCATGAATAAAACATAACTTTATCGGATTTCACTGGAAATTTTCTAAATGCCTGCGATCCTTGTAAAACATACTTGTTAAATGCACTTTTAACATAGGAAAATTTTATCCCGCGGTAGACATTGTTATTATTATTATTATTATTATTATTATTATTATTATTATTATTATTATTATTATTATTATTAATTTTGACAAAAATTTCTGAATTCAAACGATATTTGAAATTAAGACATTCGCCACGACTACTTTACCATTATCACTTTCCTAATTTTCCTCACTTTGGACAATATCTCATAGAACATTAACACCAGATTTAAACGTCGCATTTTATAGTTTCTTGATGTGAAATTTTACCAAACTAAAGATTTTCACACGCTGACCAAAATTATAACACTTTTCGCCTGATCATTACAAACATCAACCCGACACTTGCCTTGAAAAATTGGTTGGGACAAACAACAGTCTAACTACAACATAATACAAAATATAGACAGACCTACATTGATGTCATCTTCACATATTCTGGCTACATTTAGCCAGCTGCCCTCGTGCTTAGCCGCACATGGCTACAAGGAACATCATCTTCTTAAATATATCTATCTTACAAACACTATCTTTTCACACGTTATTAAATGACAACACAAATCACGCACTTCCTTCGTTATGATTTTGTACAGCAAACCTCCTTCGTTCTGCAGTCGACCGCAACTGTCTCCCTTCTCCCCAGACTCGGCTTTCATTCACCCTAATACAACAGGTGTTCTACAGATAACGAAATCAGAACTACTCTGACTAGCTTCCCAACTCCCTTAACAATTTCCAACACACACGAGATGATACAATAAAATCAGCTATGTATTTAAACAGACGCCTATGCTTTCACAGTTTTGTCGGCGAAAGTTCAGAAAAATTTCTATCACCTTCCCTTTCTAACAGTAGATGTGAACCATAGCCACGAACATGTACTAAGTTATTTGGAGATCAGTCTTATACACTTTTCTGCCGACGACGGGCGTGAGCTTCCGCTGCTTCAGAAACCAGACAGACACTGAGAAATATGCAGAGGGGGTTTCTTTTATACTCTTATGAGGTGACGCCACTCACACCACTAAGCTTAATTAAAAAATCTGCTAATTTTGCGTCCAATAGACCGATTTTCATGAAACTTGTTCCAGAATTCCGGACAGACTTGCGATTTATTTAGATGTTACTCTCATAATTTTACCACACTCGCAACAGGTGAAATAAATTATTTCTGCAAGGGCGTTTCGCGGGTTTTCTTCATCCATTGACCTTGGCACGTGGAGCTAGTCCACTGATCGGACGCAGATTTGTACCTAGGCTTAACCGCATTTATATTTACCCTGGGGGTTCTGTCTTCACGTTGGGTTTAAGAATAATTTAGATTATTTATTTCTGTATTTACTGTGTTGCCAAAATCTCTCGTTACGAAGAATTCCACGAATTTGAAGATTTATTGAGTGCCTCGAAGTCCACCGAGGTGTCACGGTATTTCACGAGCTTGCCGCGGGTGAGTTCGTTCCCACGCGACAGAGAGGCTCTAGAAACGCAACATGGCTGCTCTCAAAAATAAAAGTAGCTTGTTATTTGAAATAAATATTGAGAAAAATAAGAAATAATTTTCTCATCGTAGAATTATGGGTTCATAATGCTATTGGCAGAAGAGAGATGCCTCGGTAATTATTTGGATCCGTTTTGTCACCCTTTTTGTGCAGTGGATAGGTTAAGGCAGTTTTCCAGTCTGAAGATATGACTCCGCTCTCCCATATATTTGCAATGATGGCTTGTAGTTGGTCAATCAGGAGTTCACCTCCAATCTTGAGCATTTCAGCGACTACGCCATCTTTTCCTGGTGCTTTATTGTATTTGAGATTTAATAAGATACTTTGTACCTCATCATGTGTAGGTGGAACTGAATCTGGTTTTTGGACAGGTATGTGGAATTGCAGTTTCTCCGTAGATGACTCACAGTTGTGTAACTTCTCAAAGTGCTGCTTCAAGATGTAACAGTTGGCCTTTGTTTTGGTCTCCAGTGTCCCATCAGGGCGACGAAAACCAAGAGTGGGCGGCTTGTAGTTGCTCACTTCTTCCCTAAAGGTTCTGTAGAAATGCGTGTGTTGTTTCTTTTGAAGTCGTCATCAACTTCTTCTAATATTTTGAGGTAGTATATGCGTTTAATTCGTCTCAGTGTTTTGGACGTTCGCTTCTGGCTTTCTGGAAATATCTTCCAATTCTCTGGCGTTTGGTGGTTGTGCGAATTCTTCCAGGCTCGAATACGTGATTCCAGATCTTTGTCACAGTCAGATGTCCACCACCTGTGTTCCCATTTCCGTGGGGGTTGGCCGAGTTTTCTTGACGATTCTTTGATGGTCTCAAGAAGTGAGTCCCATATTTGTACATTTGTTTGTAATTATTGCGAAAAACTCGTGTGCATTTTCTTTCAGATTTTTCAATCTGTGGAATTTTAGGTTTTTGATACTTTTTTCGATTGGGTCTGAATCGAATTTTGGTTTGTGAGAGATGGTGGTCGGACTCCACATAACCCTTGCGTACTCTCACGTTCATAATTTCCGTGGAAAATTTTTCTGGCGATCGCTACAGGGTCAATCTTATATTCGCCAATGTGATTAATTGGTGATTTCCATGTAGTCATTTTTCGTGGTGGTTTCTTAAAATATTTGGACATCAACTGGAGATCGGCCATTCCACATACATTGATTAAACGATGCCCATTGGCGTTAGTCTTTCTGTGTGCTGAGAAATCTCCGATGATATGCATGTGTTCTCACTCTCTACCACGTTGTGCATTAACATTTCCAAGGAGGATCTTGATATGATGCTGAGGGATCTTCGTAAGTGCTCGTTCCAGATGTGACCAGAATTTCTCAACTTTATTTTTATCAAGTTCATTGTTGACTGGAGCGTGTGCATTCACTATTGTGTAGTCCTTGTTGGCGCATTTAACTGTGGGTACGGAGGGGCGTTCCGAGGGTGATGTGAAGTCTATCACCGAGTTCTGAATACTGTTATGTACTAGAAATCCGGTTCCCAACATATGTAGGTTGCTCTTTGGCACTTTAATTGAAGGTTTTCCCTTGTATATTAATTTAATTTAATTTCGCACAATGTGTATAATTAGAGGACATACTCATGCATTTTCACAGAATTTTGTCAGAGATATTTCTCTGCGCTGACATGTCATTACGTGATATCTGTCACATGGGTTATCACAAAGTTTGTACACGCATAGTTCATCCGGTTGGTGGTAGATGTCTTTCATGCAGATACCGTGGTGAAAACCATGAACAGCAAAACGCGTCATGAAGTGTCTCAATGCGTAATTGGCTTTTATCCATTCTCTGTTGACCATAGCATCTGTAGCGTAAAATTCAGGAAATATTTCTTCTCTTTTTCCCTGCAGTTCACGGAGTAGACTCTGGTATGCTTCGTATCTTAAATCCTCAATGTAGAAGGGTGTATACTTTGAAATACACAAGGGCTTTTTCAGGAATCTTGCTTTTAATTTTTCGATTTCCTTCAGATTCTTCTTTCTTAATTGGTCCCAAATTAAAGTCAAACCATATGTCATTATTGGAGTGATTTTTAACTTGAAAATTTTTAACGCGGTATTTAATGACAACTTCCGTAAATTCGGTATACTGTTCATAGTTGATAAAGCGGCGATAACTCTCTCCCGAACATGGATACTGTATATGCGATATCCAGAGGAGTAAAAAAAATCAGAATCGCGAAATCGCGTTTCTTGTACGGCAAGTATGAGGTTTCCGAATTTGTCACAGGTACCTGTCAGTGACTTGAGGTTTCATGTTTTTCTCAGAATCTGTACGTCAAGTGTACCAGTGAACTGTGTCTTCTCGGGTTTGAGGAGTTTTGGGAAGCTCCAAATCCTTCCAGTATGATGTCTTGGTCCCACAGAATCGGAATGACCAGGTTTATCTTCGCTGTTATCAGCTCGAGACTGAGGTAGTCGCTCTGTCGCTTGTGTTTCCATCATGTTATGTTCGTGGTTGATTTAACTCAAGGGCTTGAGCCCGGGAAGAATGAGTCATTGATTACCGATTCACTCTCATCGTACGGGTCGTTAGTCTATACGGACAGCTGATGTTTTGCTGACGTGTTGCCTCAAGATGTTTTCTGGCTGTGTCTGTTTTTTGGTCCGCGAGAGGTATTTTATTTCCCTCCGGACAAGTCCGGCGAGCCCCCCTATCCGACAACTGGGACGCGCCCGATTATTATTATTATTATTATTATTATTATTATTATTATTATTATTATTATTATTATTATTATTATTATTACACAGCCATGCAACAGGCGTTTCAGCTTAAAACACAAGCAGCGAAGGAAGGTCTACAAATCTCTTTTGAGAAAACATATTTTTTAACAGTCTTGTCCCACAGTTACTAATATCAAGCCGGCACCCAGAGACCTCACAGTGGGACAAGACAAAATGATATGAGTAGATAAGCTCAAGTATCTGGGAGAAATGATAACGCCAAACTTGTCAGAGAATGAAGCCTTCACATGGCGGATGAACAATGGAAATGGCATACCATTTAACCGAGGGCGTCTACAACAAAAGGTCCAGATCGTTCAAAGCAAAGCTGAGGCATTACTGCAGTGCCATCCGTCCAGAGGTCTTATATGCTTCAGAATGTCTTGCAATTAACAAAAAAGTGCCTGATAGAGAAACTGGAGACCAAAGAAGGGAAGACTTTGGGAAAGATCTTAGATCCCGTCAAAGACAATTGGGGGTACAGAAGATGGCATAACAATGAACTATACACCCACGTAGAGAAGATTACCGATACCATCCAGAAAAGAAGAATGACCTTTTATGGGCATGTGACACAAATGCACCAAACCGGCTCTGCCACGAAATTTGAAAAGTGGTACGAGGATTGGAACGGCGTCCACTTAGCCTTGGGGGGACAACTGTAGAGAGGGGGTTCAATTCCCACCTTAGCCACCCTCGAAGCGGTTTTCCGTGGTTTCCCACTCCTTCTGCATGCAAATGTGGGTGTTGTACCGAACTTACGGCCATGGCTGCTTCCTTCCCTCTTCCTTAGTTATCCTTTCCAATCTTCCCATCCCCCCTCGCTGAGTTCTGGGGAGAAACCAATCCGTCGACAGTAAACTGATTAAAAACGTAAGAAATGCGTATTTATTTATTTATTTTATTTATTTATTCTTGTTGGTTCGAATGGGCCTACTTTGGACCACGCTTGTTCAACTGTTTGGCTTTGATCTCTGCCCAGTATTCTCGCATTTTCTGCCGGTGTAGCACCTTTCTTGAATCTGTCTAGGGGGTACCTTTCTGCCGGTTTTTTTTTCTGAAATCCATGGACTTCGTACAGACTGTCTATCTTGAGGATCTTCAAATTCCTTCTCAGTTTCTTTCAGCCAAGTGGTATGAATCTTGTTGTTCTGCCAGAAGATGAACAGGCTATTGGTCAGTCTTTAGGGAGCCAATACAGGGCGCCAGGAAATGTTCTCCGCAGCGCCTAGGTGCTGCTGCGCGAGGTGGCATCAGTAGTTAAGTTGGCCGCTTTTATCAAAACAAAACAAACAACAAACAGTAAACTTTGTACCCACCACAGCAATTCATAACAGATGCTGGAAGTGTTGTCCTTGTGTTCGAAGACAGACTTCAACACGTCTACACATATTGTCGAAGACTTTCACTAATGTTTCTTGCGTAATGGACTGCACATAATTAATGATATTCACTTTAAGTTGATCAATCGTTTTTCGTCTGTTACAAGCGTAGGCCTGTCTGTTCCCGGTACATTGAGAACGGAGCCGGTCACACGAAATTTACTTATCAAATCCCGAACGGTGTACCGGTTTAGACACTTTGAAATAGGAAACCGCGCCTGAAATTTTAGTTTTACATTTTATGTAAACCGATCGCCTTCTCAAAAAAAGTATTCCACCAAAAAAAGCTCTCTCTTCAGTAGTCAACATTACATTACCGCTTGTATCCTGTTGTGCTATTCCAATAATCTATCTGAAAGATTTCGACAGCCCACAGCTCATCCTCAACACATGTGGCCTTCCCTGTACTGCTATCCTGTTAACCTTGGCCTGTCGGCGAGTGAGCGAGACAGATATGACACCGTGCTGCCAACGAAACTTCTGATGCTCCCTTGCCATCTACGGAACTCTTCATCTTCCTTTACCGGACCTAACATCTTCCTGAGAATTCTCCTCTCTCTTACTTCCAGTGTCTCTACGATGAAAGACACTCCATGGCATACAGAGCTTCTGGTCGTATGACTGACGTGGTGTAGTCTTAGGTTTCAGGTTGCGTGGCAGGCATTTTTTGTTATAAGTGTTTCGGGTATTTGTTTTTTATTTATTTATTATGTACTTATTTAATGAAAACGTACAACCTGTTTTCCAGTCTTTGACCGGGTCAGGGATGTAGTGAATGAATCATATATAGGCCATTAGTACGATCGAGTCGCCACTCCAAAAGTGATATATTAATGACTGATAGATGCAATGAAATGAGAATGTAGAGTGTTGCTGGAATATTAAGATGACAGGGAAAACCGGAGTACCCGGAGAAAAATCTGTCCCGCCTCCGCTTTGTCCAGCACAAATCCTACATGGAGTGACCGGGATTTGAACTACGGTATCCAGCGATGAGAGGCCGACGCGCTGCCGTCTGAGCCACGGAGGCTCTAAGTACTTATTTAACATAGTGCCTATGGCTTTTAGTGTCGGAAGTGTCCGAGGACATGTTCGGCTCGCGTGGTGCAGGTCTTTCTAAGCGACACCCATGGGCGACCTGTGAGTCTGATTGTGAAATGATGATGATGCTAATGAGCTGGGGAGAAGGTGAAACCGAGTGTCGTCACATAGCCTGCTCCTGTCGAGTAACACAAAGGAGTCTGCCAAAGGCGTAACGTCCCCATCCTATCAAGAGTGTTGTATGCGCTCTCATTCCATATGGATACGCAGATAGGTTTCGAATTGAATCCAGACTTTTAATGACGCCTTAACTATTACAGCCACCAAGCGGGCAGGAGAAGGATAAAGAGATGAACATAAAATAATCCAAAACAAAATTAGTGCAATGCAGTCGAAGAAAATACGGTGATGGACGGAATATTAGATTACTATCTGATGTCTCAAAATAAGTAGATGGAGGGGATATTGTTAGACTATTTGGCTAACAATGACAGAAGTAAAGAAGGTATGAAATCCTGCTAGCAGCAGCGTGGAGGGTCTTTCTTAATAAAATACATTTTGTTCCCATTAATCGTAGGTATGCGTTGAGATGGTAATGTATGGAAGTGAAATATGAACAACTTTATCAGTGCCGAAAGAGGGAGAATGGAAACTTTTGAAATACGGTGTGATAAAAGAATGTTGAAGATGGGAGGGGTAGATTAGATTTCAAATGGAATGATGCCAAATCGAGTTGGTGAGAACAGAATACTTTGGCGAAATTTGACCGGAAGAAGAGCACTTGGTAGCTAAATATTTGCCGACATTTCACTGGTCTTACCTCCAACACCTTACTAACTTGATAAAGATGGATTCTATTCTAGCGTAAATCGAATTTTGCATAAGCGGTCAGTCAGCTGATCATGTGGCTCTTTAGCTGAAGGGTGAGCATATTGGCCGGTGACTGGACATTTGCGGTCACCCCAGAATCACGGACATTTGTGGTTGCTGAGATATACTTGTGCTCTCTTACAGAAATTGACCAACAGCCACAGGAGACTTGCGGACAATGCAACTGGGGGTAGATCTCATTAGCTTAATCTCAGGGTACCCCCTCTAACCTGCCTGAGCTCCTTCTCTCTCGCTCTAGATCAACATTCTTTTTTTACACGCATTAGTTAGAGATTGATACCTTCAGCCTCAAACACCATTCTATGTCGAAACTTCCTGGTGTAAATATTTACTGTTGTATGCTGTAATGGAATTGACAGTTAGGGCCTACTAATAAGGCAAATCATTGTGCACATTACAATGGTTACTTGTACAGAAAGTTTAAGGAAATTCAATATGGAATCGTCACTAGGGTGTGTCTGAAAGAGAAGAACGAGTCATGTCATATTTTTGAAAACATTCTATTCTCTAATGTAGGCCTATAGGCCCTATTGTGTTGAAAGCTGGATTACATCCGATGACTGGTTTTTTAGTTACAATGTCTTAACTTTGACTGACGGTTGAAACACATTTAAAAACGGGCACCTTTCCATCCCACCTGCGATAAAAATATGAACATAATTAGAAACTCAAAATCTAACGTAAAACGGAACTGAAAATGAAATCAGGAAAATGATGACGTCATTACATTTTCTGTAGGCCTATTGGTCATTTAATGAACGACATCCAAACTTGAGTACATACAATAATTTGGTCGAAGGTAAATTGTATGTTTTAAAATGCTGATTCGCACCTAGAGGAAGCGAGCAGGAGCCTAGACAGTTTGGTGGGGATACCACGAGATTTAGCTTTTTTTTTTTTTTTTTTTGTTAGTTGCTTTACGTCGCACCGACACAGACAGGTCTTGACAGGTCTTATGGCGACGATGGAACAGGGAAGGGCTAGGAGTGGGAAGGAAGCGGCCGTGGCCTTAATTAAGGTACAGTCCCAGCATTTGCCTGGTGTGAAAATGGGAAACCACGGAAAACCATTTTCAGCGCTGCTGACAGTGGGGTTCGAACCTACTATCTCCCGAATACTGGATACTGGCCGCACTTAAGCGACTGCAGCTATCGAGCTTGGTGATTTAGCTACTGAGGGCCACCCCATGCTGGAGTGACCGCAAATCTCATGTGACTGTTGGTGAATTTCTGTGAGTGAGTGAGTGAGTGAGTGAGTAAGTGAGTTTATCTCAGTGACCGCAAATATCCGGCAACCTATTGCCCTTCGGTTCATATAGTCCCGGTTTGATTCCCAGCCTCACCGAGGATTTTAACTGTTTGTTTAATTCCTGCAGCTCGGGGACCATGTGTTTGTTTTCGTCTTAATACACAACTACATTTTTATACAACACATCACACTACTAAGCACCACAGAAAGACGCTATAGACAATACATCCCTCCACATAGCGTTGGCGTCAGGAAGAGCATCCGGCTGCAAAACTGGTCCAAATCCATACAAAGTAGAGACCCCCTAGGGAATTTGTAAAAAGGCAATAATAATAATGATGATGATGATGATGGTAACAATAATAGGCCAATAAGAAGAATAAGAAGATCAAGAATACGGGGCGAATGGGCGCGTGATTTGGGGCACGTGGCTGTGAGCTTGCATTCGGGAGATAATGGGTTCGAACCCTTCTGTCGGCAGTGCTGAAGATCGTTTACCTTCGTTTTCCATTTTTACTCCAGGAAAATGCTGGGGCTGTACCTAATTAAGGCCACGTCTGTTCCTTTCCCGCTCCTAGCACTTTACTGTCCCATCGTCGCCGTAAGACGTATATGTGTCGGTGTAACGTAAAGCCAATTCAAAGAAAAAAAAAGGAGGAGGTCAGTCATCTAGTGTTGCTAGATGGCTGTTGGAAAGACTGACTTGGGTTTTCCAGACATGTTTTACTGGAAAAGTTTCATTGCTAATGGAAGGAGGAAAAAATCCTGAAAAAAATGTTTAAAAGTTGTAATTCTTACAAAATATCAAGTAATATCACTTCCACAAAATATGGAAATTTTACCAAAATACTACGAAGGTCTTTCCCCCGCAAAATAAATTCTACACCATGCAAACAAATGGTATAGATAATTGTTTCCATATGCATTATTAGCCATGGTTTAGAAAATGAAATTACACATTTTGTGTATCTAGTCATAACACCCTGTTTATCACATTGTATATTAAAAGTGTAAGCCTTTAGGGACGGTATCATTTTAGTCCGGCGAAACGAATTCTGTAGGACTGAGAGTGCCAAGAACAAAACTTGCTGGTATGCCTGCACTTGATGACGTATCGTTGCTAGGGGACAGCCGAGAGTTATGTTGGGACAATCAACATACCGCAGAAGACTCAATTACTGGCGCGTTCCACAGAGCACCCCATGGTCCGGCATATATCTCACATCTATATCAGGAGGTGGCGAAGAGTAGCACTTCACGGCTTCAAAAGACTTTATGGAATCTTCTCAGCGGCCTAGTTAAATAACACACAACTCCGAGAACCTCCTAATTTCGTCAATACCACTCTGTTCGTTGTATTGTAGGTTCGAAATCGAATATTTTAATGAATTTAGTAACAAAGTAAGTCAGGAAAGAACATTAATACAGAAATTCTTCAATATTGCCGAACATTACATGATTACATAGTAATGATGAAGGTGAGGCTAAGTTAGCGAACTAAATTTTCGCTATTTTTATACCGGTAAACATTCAGTCTCTCTCTCTGCATAGTTTTACTGAGTCTCTGATTCTTGAAATATTAATAATGATGTTTTGGGTTTTACCAGCGTCTCAACAACCTGAGCCCCTCAGCTCGGTTTCTTGTTATGGAATGTGTGTTACGAACACGTACAGTGCATCAGATTTGAATTACGTTTGATCAGGGAATATATTGATATGGCACTTAGAGGTATTGTGACCGAGCGCTATAGATACAGTCGCTTAAGTGCGACCAGTATCCAGTATTCGAGAGATAGTAGGTTCGAACCCCTATGTCGGCAACCCTGATGATGGTTTTCCGTGGTTTCCCATTTCCACACCAGCCAAATTCTGTGGCCCTACCTGAATTAAGGCCACGGCTACTTCCTTCCTACCCCTGGCCCTTTTCTGTCGCATCGTCGCCATAAGACCTATCCGTGTCGGTGCGACGTAAAGCGACTAGTAAGAAAAAAGAAAAAAAAAGAAAGAGAGTTTTTGTGTGTGTGTGTGTGTGTGTGTGTTCGTTACATCATTAGCGCTGAGGTTTACTGGACCTCAAAATAGAACCACTGAAGGTAATTAAATAATAATAATAATAATAATAATAATAATAATAATAATAATAATAATAATAATAATAAGAATAATAATAATAATAATAATAATAGAAAATGGAGAGATAACATATCTGGGAAAGTGGATAGACAACAACCTACTGTTGTTGAGAATCAACAAGATGAACTAAAAATGAACACTTACAACAAGAACAACTTAATATTGAATTTTCACGACCGCATTGTAATCGAAATCGACTTTCAACCTAATAGGTCCTGTTACGTACATTCAGTACGTGTATAAGAGATGTTAAGTCTTCTTCTTTATCTGTTTACCCTCCAGAGTCGGTTTTTCCCTCGGGCTCAGCGAGGGATCTCACCTCTACCGCCGCAAGGGCAGTGTCCTGGAGCGTCAGACTCTGGGTCGAGGGATACATCTGGGGAGGATGACCAGTACCTCGTCCAGGCGGCCTCACCTACTGTGCAGAACAGGAGCCTTGCGGGGGATGGGAAGATTGGAAGGTATAGGCAAGGAAGAGGGAAGGAAGCGACCGTGGTCTTAAGTTAGGTACCATCCTGGCATTTGCCCGGAGTAGAAGTGAGAAACCACGGAAAACCACTTCCAGGATGGCCGAGGTGGGAATCGAACCCACCTCTACTCATTTGACCTCCCGAGGCTGAGTGGACCGCGTTCCAGCCCTCGTACTACTTTTCAAATTTCGTGGCAAAGGCGGGAATAGAACCCGGGCCTCCTGGGTTGGCAGCTAATCACACTAACCACTACACTACAGAGGCGGAGAGATTTCGCGTCAGATCCTTTCCAACACAACAAGGATGACCTAGGCCACCGTGGTTCAATTGATAGAGCAACCGACGCGAAATCGGGAGGTTGTGGGTTCGAATCCTACTGGTGTCTGGTTGACCATTTTTGTTCTGTACTTTCTACCGAGCTCGATAGCTGCAGTCGCTTAAGTGCGGCCAATATCCAGTATTCGGGAGATAGTAGGTTCGAACGCCACTGTCGGCAGCCCTGAAAATGGTTTTCCGTGGTTTCCCATTTTCACGCCAGGCAAATGCTAGGGCTGTACCTTAATTAAGGCCACGGCCGCTTCCTTCACACTCCTAGCCCTTTCCTGTCCCACCGTCGCCATAAGACCTACCTGTGTCGGTGCGACGTAAAGCAACTAGCAAAAAAAAAAAAAAAAAAAAAAAAAAAGACCCTAGCTAAGAGTTAAGACGAGACCCTTGGTCCTTAGTAGGCCAAAATGAACCGAAAAATACATTTGCTTTTAATCCCACTTATTACTTTTATGGATTTCGGAGATGCCGAGGTGCCGGAATTTAGTCCCTCATGAGTTCTTTTATGTGCCAGTAAATTTTCCGACACGAGGTTGGCGCATTTTGGGTAGCCTACCTACAAATAGGTTACCACCGGGCTGAGCCAGGATCGAACCTGCGAAGTTGGGGTCAGAAGGCCAACACCTCCAGCGTCTCAACCGGGCTTGTGTATTTTAATTGTTTAACTTTTAATTTGAATTATATATATCATACATCAAGCCAATGCCTTGTTTTATTTTATATTTTTCTTTTTCTATCGCATATCCCACATTTGTGGGGTCGCGGGTGCCAACTGTGTAGCACATGTGGATTTGGCCCTATTTACGGCCGGATGCCCTTCCTGACGCCAGTCCTATATGTAGGGATGTAATCACTATTGCGTGTTTCTGTGGTGGTTGGTAGTGTAGTGTGTTGTGTGAATATGAAGAGGAAAGTGTTGGGATAAACACAAATACCCAGTCCCCGGGCAACAAGAATTAATCGGAGGCGATTAAAATCCCCTACCCAGTCGGAAATCGAACCCGGGACCCTCTGAACCGAAGGCCTCAACGCTGACCTTTCAACCAATGAGTCGGATCGCCTTGCTCTATTTTAATCTAATTGTTATATTCACTTTATCAGAAAATAAATCATTGTGAATTACAGTAGATCCACAGATTATTATAAATTAATAATCATTTTTTTATCATCATTTGTTTTAAAATCTAGTCAGTGGATAACATTTAAAATTGTTATTACATTTCATTTCACCTCGTACCGTAAGTGGCCAATGACCTAGATGTTAGTAAAATCTAGTAAAACTCCACAAACTCTCTGAGAGATTATGACAATCCTGGTCGGCTGTTATCAAATGCATGACAATCTGATTCAGTCCCTGGATGACGGGAGTATAAAGCACTCCCGCTATACACTAAGCTACCATCTCTTTTGAAAAGAGCAGCAGGTGTCAGGAGACAACTTGTGAGAGCACTGTGTTTATGGTTTCGTTTCCCTGCTGTGCTGTTTACTCCAGACCACTGGATGGAATCTGAACGTCTCTATGAAATTACAAGCTGTCCGATCTCCCCCTGCCCACAGCAAACAGTGCAGCCTCAATCAATAAGAAGACGTGCTGTAGCCTGTTTGTTGCTAAAGAACAAGTGTATCATCCAACAGAGTGCTTTTATAAGGTCTCGGCGGGGGGTGGCTCAACCTGTAGGGCGCGACTTCACATGACTCTAGATAAATAATAATAATAATAATAATAATAATAATAATAATAATAATAATAATAATAATAATAATAATAATAATAATAATAATAATAATAATAATAATAATAATAATAATTTGATGATGAAGAAGAATAGGAAGACAAGAGGCTTAATTCGTATGATGGTGACTGGCACAACTTCAAAAGTTTAATTTCTTACCCTTTTGATATTACCACAGGACTTCGACAAGGAGATGGCTTATCCCCCTTATTGTGCTTGAAAAAATTATCAGGACATGGGAAAATGACACAAAGGTAATAACTATTGGTCGACTATTCAAAAATAAAATTCATCTGCCGTGTTTGGCCTTCGCAGATGATCTAGCTGTTCTTTCTAACAACAGACAAGGAGCAGTCCAAAAAACCAAACCAAACCAAACCCCATGGCACTACAGCCCTTGAAGCGCCTTGGTCTACCAAGTGACCGCTGCTCAGCCCGAAGGCTGCAGATTACGAGGTGTTATGTGGTCAGCACAACGAATTCTCTCGGCCGTTATTCTTGGCTTTCTAGACCTGGGCAGCTATCTCATCGTCAGATAGCTCCTCAATTCTAATCAAGTAGGCTGAGTGGACCTCGAACAAGTGTTTAGGTACAGGTAAAAATCCCTGACCTGGCCGGGAATCGAACCCGGGGCCTTATCTTATCTTATGAATATCTTATATCTTATGAAAAAACTCAGTACATGGAAGGATCCGCTTGTTATTTAGATGGGAAAACTCTAAAGACTAAATTTGGCAAAATTAATCAAATGAATAAGCTCAAGTACGTAGGAGAAGTAACTCAGCCATCAGGCTTGAATCGTGAAGCGAATAAGGAGAGGATCTGAACATTACAGAAGGCCTCTAGACACACCTGGAACAGATACAACAAAAAATCAATATCCAGGAGCACAAAATCAAGACATTACAACTCAATTATGAAACCTGAAGCACTGTACACCTCGGAAACCTTGATCATTGGAGGCAGATCACTTACTAAAGACGTAGAGAAACAGAAGAGGAAAATACTGAGGAAAATGTTTGGTCCAGTCTATTCAAAGAAAATTTGGATGAAACGGAAGTCTCGAGAGCTTTATCAGTCTTCTGAAAACATCACCTACACCATCAGAAATATTCTATGGCTACATTCTCAGAATGGACAATGTAAGGCTCACTAAGAGGATTCTCAACCTTGCCCTCTCAAGACAAGAACAACTGGCTTAGTGAAATAGATAAAGACCTTCAGGAAACTGGCATCCTACAGGAAATTATTCAAGATTGACTGCAGTTCAAAAAATCAGTCAACAACCATTTTGCTGAGAAAATGAATACCACGACCAAGAAATCATGGACTGAAGAACGGAGGAAAATGTTCAGTGCCCAGATGAGGAGATTTTGGGAGAAGAAAAATTCAACGTCAGCTACATAAATTCTATTGCACTCCACAGATTGGAATAACGCTTTAAAATAATAATAATAATAATAATAATAATAATAATAATAATAATAATAATAATAATAATAATAATAATAATAATAATAATAATCTTTTTCTTTAGCGTTTGTCCCTCCTGCTGGCGGGGACCGCTACATGGATTCGTTGTCTCCATTTAGCTCTGTCCTGGGCCAAGTCACTGTGGAGACTGACGCTCTTCAGATCTTTGTGAAGGGTATCGGCCCATCGCTATTTTGGTCGTCCTTTTGGTCTCCTACCGGCGACTTCTAACATATAGCCCGTCTTCGCTAGTTGCTTTACGTCGCGCCGACACAGATAGGTCTTATGGCGACGATGGGACAGGGAAGGGCAGGGAGTGGAAAGGAAGCTGCCGTGGCCTTCATTAAGGTACAGCCCCAGCATTTGGCTGGTGTGAAAATGGGAAACCACGGAAAACCATTTTCAGGGCTGCCGACAGTGGGGTTCGAACCTACTATCTCCCGAATACTGGATACTGACCGCACTTAAGCGACTGCAGCTATCGAGCTCGGTGCCCGTCTTCGCGATAGTGTCGGCGTCTGCCCTTAGTACATGTCCAAACCATCGTAGACGGCTCTCGCGCAGTTTTTCTTGAATCGGTGCAATGCCAAATCTCTTCCTGATGGATTCATTGGAGATGCGATGCAGTTCAGTGATGCCAGCTGTCCATCTCAGCATCTTACTCTCCATGACACTCAGTCAGTCGTAGTCCGCTAACATTCGCAACCATACTGTGCAACAGGTCGGATGACAGCGCGATATATTTTTGATTTGAGATTATCTTTCATCCTCCGGTCACAAGTGACGCCGGTTGTTGTTCTTCATTTCATCCAGGCGGCGGATAGCATTGCATTGACCTCTTCAAGAAGTCGGCAATCATCAGTAATCGTGGAGCCAAGATACTTGAATCTTGTCACTCGCGGCAAGTCCTCACCGCTCTTGAACTGCGTTCTTGAAAAAGTGATACAAGAACGGCTCAAACAGAAATTAGTCCTCAAAATTCACCAACCAATCACTTTAGGGAGAGAAAAATTAGCGATAGATTGCCTAGCATTTGCAGTCGACATAGTAATTTTAACCCGAGACATTTCAACAGCACAAAATTAGATTGAACTCCTGAAAGAAATTGCAGAAAAAGTCGGTCTTCAAATATTTTGAAAAGACAGAACACATGTCCTGCAAAAACATCACCAAAATGTATGGAAACAAAATATATCCAATCGAAAGCGACTTTCAACCTATTAGGTCGTGTTACGTACATTTAGTACGTGATGAAGAGATGTTAAGTCATCATCATCATCTGTTTACCCTCCAGGTTCGGCTTTTCCCTCGGACTCAGCGAGGGATCCCACCTCTACCGCCTCAAGGGCAGTGTCCTGGAGCTTCAGACTCTTGGTCGGGGGATACAACTGGGGAGTATGACCAGTACCTCGCCCAGGCGGCCTCACCTGCTATGGTGAAGAGGGGCCTTGTAGGGGGATGGGAAGATTGGAAGGGATAGGCAAGGATGAGGGAAGGAAGCGGCCGTGGCCTTAAGTTAGGTACCATCCCGGCATTCGCCTGGAAGTGAAGTGGGAAACCACGGAAAACCACTTCCAGGATGGCTGAGGTGGGAATCGAACCCACCTCTACTCAGTTGACCTCCCGAGGCTGAGTGGACCCCGTTCCAGCCCTCGTACCACTTTTCAAATTTCGTGGCAGAGCCGGGAATCGAACCCGGACCTCCGGGGGTGGCAGCTAATCACACTAACCACTACACCACAGAGGCGGCATGAGATGTTAAGTACAGAACAAAAATGGCCAACCAGACACCAGTGGGATCCGAAACCACAACCTCCCATTGGTGTCTGGTTGGCTATTTTTGTTCTGTACTTAACATCTCTTCATCACGTACTAAATGTACGTAACACGACCTAATAGGTTGAAAGTCGGTTTCGATTACAATGTGGTCGTGAAAATTCAATATTCATTGACTTGGCCCTCAACGGGCAACTTGAACGCACTCTACAGAGTGATGGTAGTAGTACCAGACCTGTAGCTTAGATCCTTTCCAACAGAACAAAGATGGCCTAGGCCACCATAGCTCAATTGGTAGAGCAACCGACGCGAAATCGGGAGGTTGTGGGTTCGGATCCCACTGGTGTCTGGTTGGCCATTTTTGTTCTGTACTTAACATCTCTTCATCACGTACTAAATGTACGTAACACGACCTAATAGGTTGAAAGTCGCTTTCGATTACAATGTGGTCGTGAAAATTCAATATTCATTAAAATATATCCAAATTAATCGAGTATCACAATTTAATATCTTGGTCAAACAATTCAGGAAAACTGGCTCGAAGCAAAAGTCAATAAAATTAGATGGCAAAAGATGGAAAATGCATACCGACTAACCCAAAATATCTACAACAAAAATATATCTCCAAGCACACAAAACTAATACATAACAATACTATCATGAAACTATAATGTGCTTATGGGCCAAAAACGCTGATTTGGAACACGAAATTAGACGTTGAAAACAATGAGAAAATGGAACGCAAAATCGTAAGAAACATTCTAGGCCGAAAACCCACCGACAGACAATACCGACTCAGAAACAGATAGAAAATCAAACAATACACAAATATTCACAGTGATATTAGAAAACGCAGGTTAAGACTCTATGGACATATTTAAAGAACGCATCCAGACAGACTTACAAAACAAATAGTCGAATTCTATGAAAAAAGGTGTAAAGTCAAAACATACACAATGAAATCGATAGGCGAAATCAAAATTTATTTTAAACAGGCAGAAATTATACCAGCAGATGTCCAAAACAGGGTAACCTTCAGATCTAAAATTCACAAATGGCAAGTTGACCAAAGAAAGGCAAATGCACGCCTTTAAGTACTTAGCTTAGTCCTAATGGGCTTATTCGCATATAATAATGATAATAATATGTATTGTATTTTTATTTTATAATTTCCCTAATTATACGGTTGCCACTACGACAAAGTATACTTCATTTGAAAATACACAACTTACTATCACTGCTTACAAGGTAATCTAAGGTATCTAATAAATCATAAATTATTATCATGAGATATGCAGAAAACTCTCAAATACAGCACAAAAATTCACTGTTCTAGCCCATCAGGAAAACAGTTCAATGGTGAAAACATCCTAGGGATACAACCTACGAAATGTAGGTAAATAAAATATAATAAAGTATGGGAATATATTCTTTATTTATTCTTCAAAATTAAAATCGTTTTCTTAATCGTGGTTATCCGGTCGATTAGATTAGCAGTTTGCCTTTTTCTACCACTACAAGCGCTAATGTGAGTCAAGGTGAAATGTGAGTCAATACAGAGTTTCACTCAAGCCCTTGTAACTTACATTCGGTGCGGACATTAAAAAACTTAAAAACACCTGAGGGTATTGAACCAAGGAACACATTACAGAGAGAATTATGTAAATACGTTAATTTGGCCAGGATTTTAATCAAAAAGAAAACACGTAAAGAAACAAGTGATTTTAGGCTGTTTTTCCGGAACTGAATTTAGGCCGGAAGTGATTTTCGAAATTTTTTTTTTTAAGTTTGATAGAGATATCAAAGACTCACAATCTGAAACCCTTCCGCGCCCTTTATCCCTTCAACGTTCGTCACAATTGAGGACATAACTTAATTTACGTTTTTCGTAGTATGGGGACCCTACTTTGTCTGCTAAGAAATGGTTTCAATGTTAAAATGAACTAAGATACTACGATATTATTGAGTGTGTATTATTTATCGAAAAATAGTATTGAACCGTGGATGGTAGCTACCGCTATGTTTGACAACAGATGTCTTTCTATGCGTAGGCCTAATTAAGTCCAAAACTGGGATAAGAATATAGGAATTGTCCCGCCGGGCTCCAACCATTAACTCTGTGACTGGTATAATTTCCGGACTATACTTTTTTTAATAATACGAGACTATAGGGCCATAAATACACTTCTTCCGGTTGACCAGAATGTGATTCAAATCGCACCGTTGGGTCAATGATCATTCCGTTCTTGCTTTCCGGTTTAAAGACCATGCTTTCATTTGCCGCCATTCCTCGTATACCATATAACCTCGTTCCTTAAGAGCGAAGTGGGCCGATGACCTTAGATGTTAGGCCCCTTTAAACAAGAAACAGAGAACCTTAAGAGCGCCGTCCATTATGTTTCGAATCTTGTGGTGCGAACGGACTCAAGGCATGGGCAACTTCCTCAATCGACATATATCTTCAATTTTTGCTGGTGTTTCTGCAGTGTAAAGGCATGCCAGTGTGAGTACTACGCAGTAGTGTCTCAGTTTAGACTGGTAGGGGATAGATCTGTAAGTTCAGGGCTCATTGTAAATGCTAATTCCATCTTCCTTGCTCTCTCCGCCAGTGTTTTCTTTTCATTGTCATTCGCAGTAATGATGATCTCGCCAAGGTAGTTAAATTTCATGGTCCTCCGGACAATCCCATAAGACTTCTCAGTGCTGTGAGTAGAGTCTTTTTCGAACCTAGATACTCGGTCTTTTCAAAGCAGATCTGTTTTAGCACCTGTCTCTGTTGCCCCTGCGATGGCTATGTTAAACCTGTGCTGGGAAGAAAAGGGAATTAGAATTAATGGGAAGAAGACTTAACAACTTGAGATTTGGGGATAATATTGCTTTATTGGCAAATGACTTCCATGAGCTACAAACCTTAGTTAGAGATCTCGTATTAGAATGTCAGTGGCTTAAGTATGAACCTTTCCAAAACGAAAGTCTTGTCCAATAAATGGGTGCAGGTTGGAGTAGTGGAAATTAAAGGCAGAAGATTAGAAGCAAAGCAAATAGCAAATTCATCTACGTACAGGCCATGAAGGCCCTTGGAGGAGTGGAAGGTAAAGGCTTCCGCCATTCGTAACCTCTGCACGTGATGGGGTAGAGTGGTTAGCTCTACGCCCGGCCGCCTTTGCCTCCAGGAACTAACCTCGTACTCATTTTTTGGTGTAGGCTGAGTGAACCTCAGGGCCATATGCACCTCCGGAAGTGGAAATCTCGTTTCTTAAATTTTACGACTTCCTGACGGGGATTCGAACCACGTCCTTCCGGGCGAACGTCTTTACCACCTCGGCCAGGCAGCCCCTAAAAGATTAGAAGAGGACAGAGAATATATCTACTTTGGCCAGATTTTAAATATGAAGGGGGATATAAAACCAGAAATCTATTGGCGCATCAAACTTGGATGGCAAGCTTTTGACCCCAGGGGCTCTGAACTTTGGAGCGTGGGTTGGCGACCACGGGGCCCTCAGCTGAGTCCTGGCATTGCTTCCACTTACTTGTGTCAGGCTTCTCACTTTCATCTGTCCTATCCGACCTCCCTTGGTCAACTCCTGTTCTTTTTCGACCCCGACGCTATTAGGTTTGCGAGGGTTAGGGAGTCTTTCATTTTCACGCCCTTCGTGGCCCTTGTCTTCCTTTGACCGATATCTTCATTTTTCGAAGTATCGGATCCCTTCCATTTTTCCCTCTGATTAGTGTTATATAGAGGATGGTTGCCTAGTTGTACTTCCTCTTAAAACAATAATCACCACCACCACCACCGGCAAGCTTTTGGAAGGAATTCATCAGTTTTTAGATAAAAAATGCCGGTAAATTTGAAGAAATCAGTTTTTGATCAATGTATTCTTCCTGTTTTAATGAATGTTTGTGAGACTTGGACACGAAACAAGTTTACCAAAGGAAACCTTAGGACAGCTCAGAGAGACATAGAAAGGGCAATACTGCGCTATACAAGGAAAGGGCAGTTGACATCTCATCGATTACTAAGGTTAAGGACATCTTGGAGAGAGTATGCTCTTTAAAATGGCAGTGGGCTTGTCACGTTGCACGACACAATGATGAGAGATGGACGAAGCTAGTATTGGAATGGAGACCGAGAGGACATCGGAGACTTAAAGGAAGACCACCAGACAGATGGGACAGAGATGTCATGAAGATTGCTGATATCACCTGGTAGAGAACCGCACAAAGCCCACTTGGAGAAGACTGTTACAAGCCTATTTGGATCTGTGACTTTAATGATTGATTTGGCTAATACTGATTATGTATGTGTGCATGTTGAGTCCTCAACCCTAAGACTGGTTGGATCCTCAACAGCTCTGCTATCAGCTGTCATAGATGACCTAGGAATGAAGAGGCGTACTAGGGAAATGAGGAGTGACGTAGTTTCCCGTTACTTTCCTCACCGTGCTATTACATATCAGTCTGCCAAGCCCTCTGAAATGCATACGCCAACCGACCCTATGAGCGACATTTTTACACCATTCATAGCAGGGACTGGCTGCATAAGGAATGGCATTACTAGCATCGCTCATACCTCCGTCACTTTCATATTGTCAAAGCAAAGGATAAGACTGGGACAGATCAATGAAAGTAACAAAATTGCTCTAGCCCATACCAGCAGACATAGTGCACTGTAAACACTACGTCCTGCCAGCAAAGGCACAATTCTGATTACTATTATTATTATTATTATTATTATTATTATTATTATTATTATTATTATTATTATTATTATTATTATTATTATTATTATTATTATTATTATTATTATTATTATTTCTCCTTTAGGGTCTTCTAGGGACCACGTTAAAATTTCAATGCTCCATTCTTTGTTGTTCCTTCTTCTTCAATACTAGATATTCACTCGCGTGTAGGCATTCGGGTTTGATTACTGTGTTGTAGTGTTGTATTTTATGTAAACACTTTTTGTTGTAAATATTCTTAGTTATACTGTATGCTCTTTCCGTCTCGTGTACCCTTCCTTCTACAGGGGACATTTCCAAACGATTTTATTGAATTGTTCCTCCCAAATATCTGAATTTCTTTACCTTCCTTATTCGACCAATTTCTGTTATTAGAAATTCTGAAGCATTTTTACACTTGTCGTAAATTTGTTTTATTTCTACAGAAATTCTTAAACCTGTTCTGTTGGCTATTTCTTCCAAGAGATTGACTTGTGTTGCTGCAAATTTTCGGTTTCCTGAAAATATGGTAAAATCATCTGCAAATGCTAGACTGTATATGTCAACACTTCTGTTCTTTCTTCCCAGTGTCCTGAGGGACTAAATTCCGGTACCTCGGTGTCTCGGAAGACCGTTAAAGTAGTTAGTGGGACGTAAAATAAATAACATTAAACATTATCTTCCCAGTGTTATTGGTGATAGCTTGTGTTTTTTCAGTACTCTTCTTCTTCTTCTTCTTCTTCTTATTATTATTATAGCTACCTCTGTGGATCAGCGGTAGAGTGTCGGCCTCCGGATCCCAAAATAGCGGGTTCAAACCCGGCAGAGGTAGTCGGATTTTTGAAGGGCGGAAAAAAGTCCATTCGACACTCCATGTCGTACGATATCGGCATGTAAAAGATCTCTGCTGACACATTTGGTGTTTACCCGACAAAATTAATTAAATCTCAGCCATAGACGCCCAAGAGAGTTTCGGTTTACTCGGTCTGCCATCTAGTGGGGGCCTAGAGTAAAACGGAACGTCGAAATTGACGAGCAGACACCCAGATGGCGTCAAATTGAAATGTCTGCACACGGTAGCTGAGGCCATACGATTATTATTATTATTATTATTATTATTATTATTATTATTATTATTATCTTCGTAGAGGCCATTAAGGCTCTTGGAGGAGTTGTTAGGTAACTTTGGTACTAAACAGGATAGAGTGGCTATATCTACGTCATTGGGAATTAATCTGGAACTCAATTTTGTTGCAGGCTGAACGAACCTCAAGCTCAGGATCATCTCCAGAAGTGGAACAATCGTTTCTAAAATTGTCCAAGTTCCTGACGGGAATTGATCCCACGTCCTTCTAGTTGAATCAAGCACGCCTTGGCTAAGCAGTCTCTAATATTGTTAAGGGTGGCACATTGAAACAGGTCACCCTGAACACATGTTGAGGAATGGGGACCTTGGGAACACACAAGTGTACAGCAGGTGGAGTCCTCAGAGCGGAACACGACAGACTGTGTGATGTGTCGGAATGAACGGGGACCATATCGCACGGATATCACGGTCCGCCGACCACACATACCGTCAGATGGTCGACAACCACCAGACCTCAGATTGTCTCTTGTATACTTCCAGTTGTTACCACCTGATACTTGTTTGCATGGAGTTGGCGCCCAACACAGCTACGGAACTTGAGTCCCTAAACAGTAAGAAAGATGTATGGTCTCGTTAAGTTAAATGTTGGTTGGATCCTCAAGTAGGACCTCAAAAGATCACGTGCTGATAGGGAAATGGCAAAAATTGATAGCAGCTGTATAATGAGGTGTGAAAGGTATTGTTATTAGTGCAGGGGAAAATGTTGCGGCTGTGCCTTATCAAGGCCACGGCCGCTTCCTTTTCACTCTTAGCCCTTTCCTATCCCATCGTCACCATAAGACCTATCTCTGTGGGTGTGACGCGAAGAAAATAGTAAGAAAGTGTCTTTAATCGAGTCTGGCATTGGCTCAAACTATTTGTATCATTGTCACCTCTCTTAACCGACCTTCCTTGGCAAACACTTTTCTTCTTCCGATCTCGATGGTATAAGCCGTGCCACGTAACTTCTTTCTCTGTAGGATTGTAGATCAATTTGGAAGTACAGGTAAGTAGATTATAGGCATGCTCCAGTATTGTACTTGTAACATTTCTTGTAACATTCATATACCTGGGTAAAACAGGGCCAAATCCACATGTGCGACACAACCCCGCAGATGTGGGAAAAGCGATACAAGAAGAAGAGAAGAAGAAGGAGGTATTTGATGTAAGATGACGAATGGAACAGTTTACAACAACGGTCTAATTTTATTCTTTCCTATGTAGATTTTAATTACGATGTCTAAAAAGATGAAAAATCTGCAAGAATTCCTCCGGCTGGAAAGCAAAGTCGTTTGCTCGACATAGCTAACTTCAGCTAACTAACCAACTAAATAAATAAATAAATAAATAAATAAATAAATAAATAAATAAATAAATAAATAAATAAATAAATAAATAAATAAATAAATAAATAATCAATTAATTAATCAATCAGTCAACCAATCGCCCAGGTGACAGATTCCCTACCACTGGTTTACCTCATTAAAAAACGAAAGTGCCACGGTACTTGACGCCCTTGAAAGGGCTTTGGCATGCCCAGCGACCGCTGCTCAGCCCGAAGGCCTGCAGATTACGAGGGGCCGTGTGGTCTGCACGACGCATTCTCTGGGCCGTTATGCTGGGCTTTCGAGACCGGGGACGGCATCTCACCGTCAGATAGCTCCTCAATTCTAATCACGTAGGCTGAGTGGACCTCGAAGCAGCTCTCAGGTCGAGAGAAAAATCCCTGACCTGGCCGGGAATCGAACCCGGGGCCTCCGGGCGAGACGCAGGCACACTACCCCTACACCACGGGTCCGGCATGGTTTACCTCATATTTACCTGTATTTATCATTATTTACCTAGCACTTTCTTAATTTTTTCAACGAACTTGGAAATGTATCAGACATTTCCCCTGATAATTTATTCCAATCCCTTCCTCCACGTACTATTAATTAATATTTGCCCCAATCTGTCTTCTTGAATTCCAACTTTATCTTCACATTATGATTTTTCCTACTTTAGAAAGCTCCGCTCAAGCTTATTCTTCTACTTATGTCATTCCACGCCAACTCTCCACTGACTGCTCAAGATATGCCACATAATCGAACATCTCCTCTCCTCACTGCCAAGTCTTCCCAGCCCAAATTTCGCTACACTTTAATAACACTACTTCTTTGTAGGAATTCACCCAGAACAAAATGTGCTGCTTTCTTTAGGACGTTTTCCAGTTCTCGTATCAAGTAGTCCTGGTGAGGGCCCCACACACTGGAACCATACTCTAACTGCGGCCTTATCACGGACCTAAACGCCCTCTCCTTTACGCCCTTACTACTCTCATAATTCAGAACGCCATCGTACTTTATGTGTGCAAGTGGTAATTAAGAGATCGTCGTGTAGAAACATGCGGTCTATGATACTCATTTTGAAACACATTTTACATTATCTAAAGCTTCGACACTGTCAGTATTTTTCATGCCTGAACATAACCCGGAACTCCCAACACATAACAACAGACTGAAAAAGAATAATAATGTTATTAGCTGTACGTTCCACGAACTACTGTTTCGGTTATCGCAGACGCCGATGTGCCAAAATTTTTGTCCCACAGGAGTTCTTTCACGTGTCAGTAAATCTACCGACACCAGGCTGTCGTATTTGAGCACTTTCAAATACCACCGGACTGAGCCAGACTGAAGAATCTAGCAGCTATTAACTATATCTTGTACGACTCAATAATTTTTAAATGAAAAACTAAGGAATACTGCCTATTTTTTTTTTCAGTGAAATATGCAATGTGCAAGCTATAATATCTTTTCTCATTCTCTATGATTTCTTGTTCTTTCTGCCACCAAATTCAGTAACAATTCCTCCTCTTGGAACGTCATATTAGGCTTCTTTCTTCGTTTCTGGTCAATAGCGGACATAATTTATCATAGATTATTTGCAAACACCGAACGTTATTTAAAAACTTGTTTACATTTCGATAAGGGCAGCAGTAAGTAGTGTATTCTTTTCCGAGCCTCACTATGAACAATTTCTTCTTCTTGTTCTTCTTCTTTATCTGGTTACCCTCCAGCGTCGGTTTTTCCCTCGAACTCAGCAGGGGATCCCACCTCTACCGCCTCAAGGTCAGTGTACTGGAGCGTGAGATTTTGCGTCAGAGATACAACTAGGCTGGAGGACCAGTACTTCACCCAACTGGCCTAACCTGCTATGCTGAACAGGGGCCTTGCGGGGGGATGGGAAGATTGGAAGGGATAGACAAGGAAGAGGGAAGGAAGCGGCCGTGGGCTTAAGTTAGGTACCATCCAAGCATTTGCCTGGAGGAGAAGTGGGAAACCACTTCCAGGATGGCTGAGGTGGGAATCGAACCCACTCCTACTCATCTGACCTCCCGAGACTGAGTAGACCCCGTTCCAGCCCTAGCACTACTTTTCACATTTCGTGGCAGAGCCGGGAATCGAGCCCAGGCCTCCGGGGCTGGCAGCTAATCACACTAATCACTACACCACAGTGGGCAGACAATATGAACAATTTAAGGTTCAGATTGAAACATTTTGGTAAACCGAGATAATAAATGTAGTGGTGAATATAGAAGTGAGCGTTTTCCGATAGAAACACATTATTCGAGTTTTGGAACAACAGTAAAAGTAAGTGACGTTGGTAAATGAAATGGTGATGAAGACGTCACACACACACAGCCCCCGTGCCAGGGAAATTAACCAATGATGGTTAAAATTCCCGACCGTGCCGGAAATCGAACCCGGTACCACTGTGACCAAAGGCCAGCACGCTAACCATTTAGCCATGGAGCCAGACAGTGACGTTGGTGAATACGGGCACAGAGTGGTCCAGTTTCTAGGCGACCGGGCGAGTTGGCCGTGCGCGTAGAGGCAGCGCGGCTGTGAGCTTGCATCCGGGAGATAGTAGGTTCGAATCCCACTATCGGCAGCCCTGAAGATGGTTTTCCGTGGTTTCCCATTTTCACACCAGGCAAATGCTGGGGCTGTACCTTAATTAAGGCCACGGCCGCTTCCTTCCAACTCCTAGGTCTTTCCTATCCCATCGTCGCCATAAGACCTATCTGTGTCGGTGCGACGTAAAGCCCCTAGCAAAAAAAAAAAAAAAAGTTTCTAGGCGAAGTCTCAGTCGAACAGTAGCTTGGGAGTAGAGGTCCAGGATGTGAAATATTGGGGAGCATTTTAAACCCTATCATCCTCCGTGTCGTGAGCTCTGCTAATGACCGTGCCCAATTAGGCGTAGGGTGGCAGGTTGAGCTCTATCCAATTAGAGTGCCAGGCGATATGAGCAGTTGTTGTACAGCCCGACAGATGGTAGTGACGTCACCTAGGCTACATATATTCATACCGGGGTGTCAACTGCAGACATCATTATCTCCCCTACGACACGACAAATGGTGCGGAGGATCCCCTCACACATCAAAGGTAAGCGCTTGCGTGGGCTGTACGAAGATCATGAGCTCTATAGACTGATATCTTCAAGCCCTAACTTAGTACTGTATGTGTTAAAGAGATTCGCTCTTCGTCTGTAGCAAGGTCCTACAGGTGGTCGCTTTCGCACCTTATGATTATAATCCGTCTCCAGATAAATATAAATGGTCAGGGGAAAGAAGCTTCAATGTCCATATTCATATGGAGTGAGGACATATAAAGCTGTTAATGATGATTCGTCTGTTGGATTGGGACGTTAAGCTTTGAGCAAATCCTTTGGTGTTATTCGACAACATCCAGGCGTGCAGGTCATCCTGTACCATGAGAGCATTAACAGAAATAAGCTAAACGAATAAAGAAAAAAGAAAGAAAGAAAGAAAGAAAGAAAGAAAGAAAGAAAGAAAGAAAGAAAGAAAGAAAGAAAGAAAGAAAAAACGATTTATGGTCCCACTCATTTAAATGGAATATGAATTAAAAGGAAATCTACAGATCTGTCGCCAACAACAGATAAGTTTAGCCTACTGATGCCGTACGTAGGAGACGTTTGAAATTCTATGGTCACATCTGTAGATTGGATAATAATAGATTTACTAAAAAACTATTACCTATAATCAATTTAAAGAAACAAAAACAACTTGTTGGAAGAAATTAAGCGGGAGTTACAAGAAATAAACGCTGCAGGCGACACCATAAAAAATCGTGAAGTCTTTGATATTCTTGTTGCAAATCACACATTCATGAAAAAAAAAAACAGACCACTAGAAAACAGAGGAAAGAAGAACGAAAAAAAGCCGCAGCGAATTCATGACGAAATTTTGGGAGGAGAAGAAGAAGAAGCAGGAGAAGCTGTCAGACCAAGCTAACAAGTTCAAAAGTGCTCTTTAAATTGGGCATAACGAAGAAAGGAAAACAATAAATAAATAAATAAATAAATAAATAAATAAATAAATAAATAAATAAATAAATAAATAAATAAATAAATAAATAAATAAATAAATAAATAAATAAATGAATAAATAAATGAATGAATAAATAAATAAATATACATACAAAAGACCTCATCCATTTTCTGCCTACCTGAGTTAATGGACGCTAAAAGACTAGCTACATTCGAGAGTTGGTGGGTTCGAACCTCACTGTCGGCAGCCGTGGACATGGTTTTCCGTTGTTTCCCATTTACACACCAGACAAATGCTGTGACTGTATCTTAATTAAGGCTACGCTCGGTTCCTTCTCACTTCTAGCCCTTTCCTCTGCATCGTCGTCAAAAGACGTATCTGTGTCGAGGCGACGTAAAGCAAATTGTAAAAAAAGATTGGCAAAAAGGAGAGAAAAAGATCAGAAACGAATGACATTTCCGCTTGAAGATAAGGTAGAAGCAGCCCTGTGGTCCAGGGAGACCTGTCCTTACGTCATAAGCGGAAATGGGCAGCCCACGTCAGGCTCCCTGCGGTTTCCGAACAACCTGTCAGTGGGCTGGATGTACCGGAAGGGCGGACAGTACCGTTAGCCACTTGACCCTGTCATGTAGAACTGGTTTCCTTTGAGAAGAGAGAGAGCTCCGGCCTGTACCTCCAGGAATTGTTTGTTCAGTGTCAGGGTGGCTTCAGCGTCCGCTTCACACATTGAGCTCTCTAGTTTTCACAACGTTTAATAATAATAATAATAATAATAATAATAATAATAATAATAATAATAATAATAATAATAATAGTAATAATAATAATAATAATAATAATAATAATAATTTCCCAGAAAGCTTTGGGTCAAGAAAAACTGGCAGAAATATTCAAATACCTAGGCAAGTGGATAGAACCTAATATTTCTGAGAAGGAGGCATTCAAATCAAGAATCAACGAGATGGAAATAGCCTATCAGCTCAGTAAAGATAACGGTCAATATCTTTTAAATCCAAACTTAGAAATTACTGTACAGTAAATCGACTGGAAGCTGTACATGCAGCAGAATGCCTCTCAATGAATAAAAAAAGGTCTGGCAGAAGAACTGAAAGCCGAAGGAAGTAATCTTTTCAGGAAGATCTTGGAAAGGCGCAATCAAGAACTATATCTGCATATGGAGGAAATAACAGACTCTATTACGAAGAGAAGGCTTTCATTCTATGGTCACTTAGGCCTAACACGAATGAGACCAGAAAGATTGTCCATTCAAATCTTTGTCTACTTTCTGAATAAGGAAACCAAAGGGGTCTGGTTCACCCAGGTGGAAAAGGATTTACAAAACTGGGGATCGTACGTGATGACATCTTGCAACGTGACCCTTTAAAGAGGAAACTTGAAGGTCTACAGAGTTTTCGAACAAAACCTAAAATGAAGACAGGCAAGACGTGGACCGAAGAACGAAAGGAAGCTCACCGATGAAGGATATGAGAGTACTGACCGAGGGTTAAAGCTCAAGACAGAAAACGGTTGAAATAGAATAGTCCATAGCTGGCCGAAAAGAAAGAAGAAGAAGAAGAAGAAGGGATAAAGGGATGAAATAGCGGCCGAAACCGATCTCCAAATTTCATTTGAAAGGACTGAGTAGGCCTATATGGAATGAACTAAATCAAGATTTGACAATCAACCATTAATCACAAAATTCGAAAAACGTTCCAAGTATTCATGTATCTAGGTCAAATTACTCAATCAACAAAGTTAAATCAGGAAGCAAAGAAAGAAAGAACTGATAAACTGCAAAGAGCTTTCAACACCACCTGGAAGAGATACAACAAAAAATCCAAAAATTTACTTCAGGCAAGCAATTCAATATCGAAAACACCCTAGGGATATGAGCTACGAATTTATGTAAATAAAATATAATAGCGTTTGAGAATGTATTCTTTATTTATTAGTAAAAATTACAATCCATTTCTTAATCATTGTTATCGGGTCGATTAAATTATCAGTTTGAGTTTCTCTACCACTACGAGCGCTAATGTGAGTCAATGCATTGTTTCAATTAAGCACCACTACGAGCGCTAATGCGAGTCAATGTAGAGTTTCACTTAAGCCCTTTAACTACACTCAGTATGGACATTTTTAAAAAATCAAAAGACGTCTGAGGGTATTGAACCAAGGAACACATTACATAAAGAATTATGTAAATAAGTTAATTTGGGTAGAATATGGATAAAAAAGGAAACGACTATAGAAACAAGCGATTTTAGGCTGTTGTTCCGGAACTATATTTAGGCCGGAACTGATTTTTGAATTATGTTTTTAGTTTGATAGATCTATCCAGGATTCAAAATTTGAAACCTTTCCCGGCCATTTATTCGTTTAAACTTTCGGCACAATTGAGGAAATGATTTATTTTACGTTTTCTTGTTGTGTTGGGAGCCCTACTTTGCTAAGAAATGTTTTCAACATTAAAAGACACCGAGAAACAAGAGAGGAGATTTATCAGAAAAATCCTACGACCAAAATGTGAAAATTGAAATTGAATGAGAAATGAACTACAGGAAATTTATCAGTTTAAAAAAGATATATATATAGTACCTTACTGGCTCGTTGATAAATAAAAAAATAGGTGGGTCACAGTGTGAGAGGGCACATTTTACCAACTTTTTCCCGTCCTCTTCTTACCTGGCTAGTTCAGCGGCAAACCCGCGGACGTTCGTTGACTTGATCAAATAAACTAAAATAAATCTTAAAGATGTATTAGGACAGGAATCGCGATTGTGTGAGTTAATAAGGATAAACATTTCACAAACTAAACTTTAATAATTAGAAACATAAAAATCGGATAAAAAGAACATTAATAACTCCATAAATCTATAAAAAAGAAAATACAAGTTCACATCAGTAGCCAAGAAGTTGAATCATGATCAATAATCTATTCTTAGACCGTGGGAACGTTACATAAACACTGCATTTTATATCTTGATAGGTTTGAACAGATTTTTCACAGTAATTTTCGCAATTAAACGTCATATTGCACGAGATTAGGAACAGAAATTCTTCACATATAAAGAATCTAAATTTAACATTATTCCCATAAATTCGGGTTACCAATACACATGTACACAAATACAGGACTATCTGTTGCCCCCAAAAGGCACTGAAGTTAAGATGATCCCACGCTCACCGTCAAAGGACGAGTATGAACCTCTAGGAAGCATACATGCTATACCTCTAACAAAACACAATGAAATGACAAACATAGAAAGAAGCAAAACAAAATAAAATAACACAGAACAAATCACAAATTAAACCGCATCTGAAATAAAAATTACAAGAAAATACACTCGTCTTGCGGGCTAGTGAATTAGGCGCCTTTTTTCCTGGGTGATGGTATTGACCTTCCCTGGTGAGAGGGGGAGTGCAAGGCCGTCTGTCCCTCGGGCCCAAACGGACATTACGTCAGCTGACGTCTACCACAACACGGCTGAGTTTCCGTCGCAACTGAGACCTGTTACATGGCTAGCAGGCCCCACCCCTGCATTCCACTGCGCTCTCAGCTGGGCGAACTTTTTGCCTTCAATACGGGACACTCTACAGGCGCTCTTAGTCTTTCAATAATGTAACAAAACATTAGTCTGAGATATGAGTCACTTTCTTTAAATTATTAATTAGGCTTATATGCCGGACCTCTTTTCAGGTCATTCAAATCAAACGGAATATCATCCGTGCATTTCATCTGTTTATACATAAGACCCCGGTTCATACCACGTGCACAGTCATGAGAAAACTCGCCGGACTAATTTGGATAACTCTCTCTAACGCAACGTTGAGGACATCTGCCCCTCAGCTTCTTCAGCACCTGTAAAATTCATGCACATTTATATACCATGCTGGCCCTCTTCTTAGGTTGCCCGGTACTCTCAGTAAAGGTCTCTCACTGGACGGTACAAAGTACCTATGTCCTTTATAAATTTTAAAGATCCTAGCTCCGCAAAACTTCTATACAAAATAACCCAAAGAAATAACATAACATTATCAGATACTAAGTCAAACCTAAATCCAACCTCCCACATAACCATAAACAAATGATACAAAGTTACTACACTTACTACTACACATGCAAAGTCCTGAATAAAATAACATGATTGTCATAATGGCTTAATGAAAGATTACTTACAAGAAAATAGATGCGAAACTGTCCCTATCTCATGCTAATAAAATCTGTTCAAACTTATCTTGTCACGGTGATCTCACGACCCCTCCATGCTGGACTTAGTAATTAGAATTAACCCAGCATCACTCTGTCTTAATCCTGGGTCGCTGGTCGTCGGTTCAGCCCCTGGGGTTGATTCATGGCGATGCCGTCTGCTTGACTGATGAGTGTTGGACGGTCTCGTGCTATTTGCAGCTCTTGTAGTTTCCTTACCGCACTAACTGCAATTATAGACACAGTAAAACGTCCGCTGGTGCACTCCCATCACTCTTATTCCTTTATCTTTCACGTTAGGGATGAAAGTACAGTATACCCAGTCAAATGTTATTTAACAAAATTCTTACGCATTAACGTACACGACCTCTGAGTTATGTCTATTAATTGTTCCCTTCCCAGTTTGGGTACTAGCTATTTCTCCAGGCTACAATTATTAAATGTTTGACTTTACATCTCCTAAAACGGAGTCTTTGTGTAGTTTTCAAATTCACGATGCAGCCTCCTACGTGGTTGACTTCCACAACGAGCAAGACTGAATAAACGAATGATCCCCTCTCGACTGAGCACGCTCTATTTATTCGTCCAGACAGAGACGCCATGCCAGGGGATTCACCAAGATATACACTTCTTTGTGCATAGAAGAGTTTGGTTCACACGCTTATCCCGGGCAAGTCGTATAACGGAAGGCAATTGCTATTAATACCAAAAATCAATTCATAGCACTCAGAAAATTATGATAAGATATTCTGTAGTTTTAGTTTCCCCGCATTTCGTCCATAAGCGGAGATAGAGTATTATCCTCGTTTCAAACTTGCCAGACCTGCTTTCTGTCGCCTTTCTTCTTAACAGGGTGGCACATGCGATCCCCATAACAGCATCCTTTTCGTTCCATTTCCTTGCTCTCTCTCCCTCAGCGTGCCACGCCCGTCCTGGCGTTATTTGCCTCCCTCGCGCTCTCAGACACATTTGGCACCTTTCTGAATTCGACTCCCTGATACCACTTTTCTGATGCGTTAAATGTTAATTTTCTCTCACCATGAACGGTATGGTTCAATACATCAGAGATACAATTTGGAAAATGCGATTAAACTTCTACGGACACCCATACAGAATGGATAACAACAACCTGACAAATAAACTTCAAAACCTAGCACTATCCCTAAAGAGCAGCAACGGGTGGTTATTGGAAATAAGCGAAGATCTAGATGAAATTGCTAACTTACTGCCGAGGAAACCACTCAAATTTGAACAAAATATAGAAGAGAACATAAATTTGCACAAAAACACGAAAAGTTATTCGAGGGCTGGAACGGGGTCCTCTCGGCCTCGGGAAGGCCATCTGAGTCCTCGAGATGGTTTTCCCGTGGTTTCCCACTTCTCCTCCAGGCAAATGCCGGTATATATCTAACTAAAAGCTACGGCCACTTCCTCGCCTATCCCTTCCATTCTTCCTATCCTCCACAAAGCCCCTATTGAGCATAGCTGGTGAGGCCGCCTGAGCGAGTCACTGGTCCTCCTCCCCTGTTGTATCCCCGACTAAATGTCCCCACGCTCCAGGACATTGGCCTTGAGGTAGTAGAGGTGCGATCCCTCGCTGAATCAGAGGGAAAAGCTAACACTGGACGGTGAACGGACTAAGAAAGAAGGAAAGAAAGAAAGAAAAAAAGAAGGAAGAAATTGAAGTATAAAGGAAAATAGTTTGTTTCACTGATTGGCCAATTCTCAATCGTATTTTTATTTCCATTGTGATGAATTGAAATTGCCAGTTAGTTAAAAATAATTGAGACTGTTGACGGAAAAACGGGCACATAAACGTAATGGCCCGTTTTACCCAGAATACATAGATTTGTCCACCATTTTCTCTAGTTAAACAGGTGTAACAACATCAGTTTTCAAAATATCTTGCTGAATCTTCCGCCATTATTAAAGTTAGCCGTGTAACTTTTCCCAGGTCGTGGTCACAGCTTCTCACAGAGTGACAGGAACCTTCGACTTATCAGACAGTTCATTAACCAGAAAGAAGTGATTGGTAATAACAACCCTTATCTCGCTGCAATGGTGTTGTGCCATTTATGAAGTTACAATGGATGTGGACCTACCGACAGACTGGGATAAGTTTCTCTCTCAATTCATTTTGGACAAGAAAATATTGCCTCGTTCACAATAATGCAGTATGTGATCGTAAACACAATGATGGGTGGTCATCTTTTGTGTTCTCACACCTTCACTGCAAATTTCAACCTTTTTCGCATTTGGAAATGCTCTTATAGACAAGAAAACTTCACAATTGAAAGGATCTCTCCCCCGGATATCAACTAAGAGAAAGTGAAGGATATAAGAAGTCTGTACACATTTTTGCCTGAAAATTATATTGCGTTTGTTGAGGGGATGATAAACCAAGACTGAACAATAAATGAAGTAGGGACTGCCGATATTATTCTCTGACAGTGTTAATAAAACTAGACTGAACATGAAATTCTATTCTCTAACAATACCGATCTATTGAAGCCAATTAATTTTTCTATAAACTCAATCTTTGGTATTAATATTGGATTACATTTAATTTAAAACTATGTGTTTAAGTCTTGCTTATTGAATGTTAACACCTAAAATGTTGTCTGCGTAGAAAGGACTCAAAAATATTGATTTAAATGTTATTTGTTTCATTCATGAGCCATTTAAATCATATTTTACATGACTTATTCATATGTGAATTAAATATTGTAAATAAAAAACAAACACTTCTTCTTCTTCTTATTTTCCTACCGGTTTTACCACACGTGTGGGGATCGCGTCCCTGTTTTACGGCCGGATGCCCTTCTTGACACCAACCCTATATGGGGGGATGTAATCACTATTGCGTGTTTCTGTGGTGGTTGGTAGTGTAGTGTGTTGTGTGAATATGAAGAGGAGAGTGTTGGGACGGGCACAAACACCCATTCCCCGAGTCAGAAGAATTAATCAAAAGCGATTAAAATCCCCTACACGTCCGGGAATCGAAGCCGGGATACTGTGAACTGAAGCCCAGTACGCTGACCATTCAGCCAATGAACCGGACTAAATAAAAACAGACAGTATAGTATGGAAAAGATACAAACACCGAAGAGAAACAATGACAAATATTTTATTTCCTTTTTTCTAAAAAAAGCAGTTTTCACCTGTGTGTCCCTTTTATGTCGACCGCCTCAATTCATACTGTCGCTATACTCTCAGAAGAATGGAGTGCACTTGCCTCTGCTCAGTTGAAGCTTAACAATCCTCACTCTCCACACTGCTCTCAGTACACTGAGAATACCGAGCAGGGAGTGAAGTATTACGACTCAGGTACATTTATACCACGGATTGAGAAAGTTTTACCTCTCTGTTCAACGTGTATCTTCCGTTAACATGCCTGTTTAGCAGTGCCTTTGTTCTTCTTGTAACCACTCATTTTACTTGTGGATTCATCAGCTTCGAGGCTGGTGACTTACCACGAGCAAGTACACAACGAATATTACAGATGGCATGGTAAGGACCAGAGATAAGGGATAATCTTCGGTCGATAAAGGCATAGTTGGTAGTGAGGAGGATGAAGAAGTATGACAGTGCATATGCAGTTAGAATCCTCATACTTTCAATATCTCATAGGCCGCCCTGCGTGGCTCATACGATTGAGGCGCTGACCTTCTGATTTCAACTTGGCAGGTTCGAGGCCTGCTTGAGAAAGATCCTGCTACACAAGGCAATGGCAGAATTTACTTAGACATGTGATGCCTGAGGGTCAGATATTGGTAAATATGTTCAGAAGCCAATTAAATCCGGGTAGTGCGTACAGGAATCCAACCAATCAGCAAAGTGTTCTGGAAGCTTCCTCTTACGGCACTATAAAAGCAGGGTACTTTAGGGCAGTCTGATCTGAATTGCTTCAGTCTGGTGGTATTTGAAGGTGCTCAAATACGTCAGCTTCTTGTCAGAAGATTTAATGGCACGTGAAAGAAAAAGAACTCCTGCGGACTAAATGCCGGCAACTCGGCGTCTCCGAAAACCATAAAAGTAGTCAGTAGGACGCAAAAACAATTATTATTATTATTATTATTATTATTATTATTATTATTATTATTATTATTATTATTATATCCCGTAGCCTCGCTCCTTGCAAATACCGAAAGCTAAAATCTTGGGGACTTGTACTCGATATGTCTTGGGTAGCTTTTGTTTAGAGTTTCTCTTCGTTCCTTCTTTCCATCGTCCAACCACTGGTCTGCTTTTGATCTTCATAGAAGCCCTTGAAGTTGTTGTTTTGTAAACGGTTGGCTAACTGTGCTCGATTTCAGAGAGCCCCATGGCTCAGGCGCAGAGCGCCGACCTCTCACCGCAGGGTTCCGTCGTTCAAATCCCAGGCAATCCATGTGAGATTTGTATTGGACAAGCGGAGGTGGGACAGGCTTTCATCCTGGTACTCCGGTTTTTCCCTGTCAGCTTTAATTCCAGAAACGCTCTTCATATCACTTCACTTCACCTGTCAGTCATTAGTCATTGCCCTGGAGGAGTGTGACAGGCTTCGGCAGCCGGCACAGATCCTATCCTCGCCGCTACTTGAGGGCTTCATTCATTCCATTCCTGATTGTAAACAGGCAGAAGTAGGACTGGAACCCACAACTAGAGATGACGACGCATGTATGAGAGATCCTTCAATCATCAGCTTCTACATAACAGAGTCTACAAATGGTGAGCTAATGGCATAAATTGCTGCTAGTCTTTGCGCAACAGTTAATTTTCTTAGAGTTTATTTCGTTGAATTTTTCTTTTATTTCCGTAAGTTCAGATTTCGTTAATACGCCGTTACGTCGCGTTTATCATCCTAGTAAATAGCTGTTTAAATTTGTATTTTCTGAAATTATTATTAATGATCCTTAAATTCCAAGTTAGTGTACTTAATGGATAGTGTTCCGTCACCCCACCCCTGGGAGGTTTTAGAGTCTCATTACGTATTATTATTATTACTATTAGTTATCAACTTTCGTTTTCAAGCCATAAGCTTGAAGGCTGGCTCCCATGGGATATTGTTTATGGAGAAACAATGAGATATCATTTATTTATATTAATATTAAAGTGACCCGCCATGTTATAATTTTGTCACACATCCGTGAGCAGAGTGGGTACGTCACAACCTATACTGTCCATTTACAATTTTTTGAGCCATTAGGGCCTTTATCGGGAAAAAAAGTGCCTCAATCTTCTCAAGCGTATCTTAGACCGCTCATTCAGAGGCACACACTCCCGTTTATTTATACATTTCTTTCTTTCCTTCTTTCTTTCTTTCTTTCTTTCTTTCTTTCTTTCTTTCTTTCTTTCTTTATTTATTTATTTATTTATTGTCTTCTTTTATACGGCGGGTTTCAGGCTATGAAGCCTGCTATTCTGTCCGACTATATATACACCTACATGAAGAGTTAAACATACACTAAATAAATTATCTACAACTTAATATCTTAAGGTATCAATTAAATGTTTTGATTAACCTAATAACTTAGCTATGATCTAATCCTACGTATGTTATGAATAATTATTAATTTACCAGGTGTGACAGAGTTTCTTAAAGCGGAGGTAGTTTGACACGCTCCTAATTTCAGCAGGTAGGGAATTCCAAATTCGACTGGCGGCTACTACAAATGATCTACTGTAGCGAGTTGAGCGGTGAATGGGAATGCTCAGTACTGAGGTGGATGATGATCTGGTAGGAATACTAGAAGGTGATGCTAGGTAATGGAATTGTGTGGCAAGGTATTCAGGAGTGTTAAGGTTCAGTATACGATGCAACAGAGAAACAGTATGAAAATTTCGTCGCTCTGTTAAGCGGAGTCATGAAAGTCTATCAAATGCTGGAGAAATATGGTTAAACTTCGGTATACCTGAAATAAATCTAACATATCCGTTATGTGCCTTTTGGAGCTTGACGGAAAGTGAGTATTTCAGGTTACTGTATACTACGTCACAGTAGTCGAATATTGGCAATACCATACTTTGGATAAGCAGTTTTCTTACATTTTGGGGGAGTAAATCTCTGAGTTTCTTAAGGGAATGTAAGGAATAAAACACTCGTTGACATATACCTATTGCATGATCGTTCCAACTAAGGTTTTTATTCATTATCATCCCTAAGTTTGTAACTGTGTCTTTGAATTGTAACTGAGTGCCACTTAATGTCACTGAGTGGGTATGGACGTCTGTGAAGCGCGCGTGGTTTTTTGGGTAGCTAAAAGAATACACTGCGTTTTTTGGACATTGATTTTTAGTGCATGGCGTCGGTCTACTTACATATTCTTTCTAGGTCGTCATTCATATTATTTATTGCAGTTGGTAAGTCACGAAGATGTGCATATGTATGTATCTGTATGTCGTCTGCGTACACATGATATCGACAATGTTTAATTACTTGTGTTAGTCCTGAAATGAAGATCGAAATTAGGAGTGGCGCTAGCACTGACCCCTTCTGTATTCCAGTCTCTACAGATTGCCATGAAGAGAAATATTCACCTATTGATACACACTGCCGGCGATCAGAGAGATAGGTATACATCCAGGATAGTGTGCTTTGTGAGAAGTTAAGAGCACGTAATTTTGCCATCAGTATGTCCGTGTCAACACAGTCGAAGGCCTCACTAAGTTCTAGAAGAGTTAGAACAGTAACTTCTCTCTTATCCATAGGTACTCCTATATTGTTTGTAACTTTAAGTAGTGCAGTAGTTGTGCTATGATTGCTTCAAAACCAGGTTAATATTTGTCAAAAAGTATGTTATTTAAATATACGGTTATTTCTCCAACATTTTGGACAGAAATAGTAAAATGTAAATGGATCGAAAGTCTTTGGGTTCCACGGGATGGTTGATCTTTGGGAGTGGGCGAATAATTGCACATTTCCAAAGGGAAGGGAATATGCCGGTTATCAGTGAGGTATTAATGATGTGGGTTAGAGTTGGTAGGATTACGTCTAGAGTTTTTAACAGTAACTGTGGAACAATCTCGTCACATCCTGTCGTAGTTGTCTTTATTGATCGTGAAATTTGTCTCACTTCTGCGGGAGTTGCGAGTGAAAAATATAACTCTTCTCCTCCATTGTTAGTACTGTCATTGTGTAGAAACTTGTTAATCGTGTGTTCTCTTGTTGTCTCGTCAATGTTAATGGTTCTTGTAGTAAAGTATTGGTTAAAATCATCCAGTGGTATTTTAATGTCAGTGGTATGTATTTTATTTCCACCTATTCCCACTTTATTAACGGTTTTCCAGATTGTTGTCGTAATCCTGGTTAGAAAAATGTTCTGTGAGTGTCTTATTTAACATTCGTTATGGCCTGTGTGGTCCTGTTACGAAGGGTCTTGTACAGGTGGAAAGCGTTCGGTACTTGGCTAGTTGTAGATTTTCTGAAAGCTTTGTCTCTCTTTGTCATTAAGTCTCGTATTTCCTGAGTCATCCTTGCAGCCACAGGGCGTGTTTGTTTAAGAACTCCACTTTATCTTTTATATTATCTAAAATATGGGTATTATACCAAGGTATGCTTGCAGCGTCTTCTAATAAGGCTTCGTCATTTATAATTTTAGGTCTCGGAATTTAATTTTGGTCTGTACTTGAGGTATTTAAGTGAATAAGATAAATAAATTAAGACGTGGTTGGATAGTTCGCAAGCAGACATTTGCTCATGGGTCAGTAACCCGTCAGGGTTATTCGTCACAATTAAGTCCAGTAATGTATGTAACGTGGCTGTGTGATGTGTTGCGTTAAGTGGCAAAATCGTCATGGTACAATATTTAAATACATTGATTAGTTGCTTAGTTTCAGTCATTTCGTTGTTAAGAATGTCAGTATTGAGGTCACCCAGTAGTAAAACATGCTCATACCTGGATAAGAGGTCTAGTAGGATGTCCTCAAGGTCGGTGATGTATCCAATCTTCGGTGAGCTATACACTACACTCAGTAAGCACTTTTCGCCTAGAGCCTCATTTCCTATGAACACGAACTCAGGCCTTGCGTAGTATTTACTAATTGTTTTGTAGATTATTTTATATTTTAGGTCGTTCCTAATACACAGAGCTACTCCGCCACCGGCTTTACCTGTGCGATCATTTCGGATAAAAGTATAATTTTCGAGGGGGACAAGAGATTTTGACAACCAAGCTTTCATCCAATTTTCTCTGTTCATCACGATGTGAGGTTTGACATTAGCAGTGATGTTACGGAGTTCGTGGAAGTGAGGAATTAGACTTTGAAAGTTAGCATGTACTATCTGTGAGAAATTTGGGAAGTTGTTAAAAGCACATGGAAGGGAATAAGTATTTGGGGGCTGGGTAGGTATGGGAGTGGAGATTCCGCTCGGCTGACCACCATTAACCTTGCCGAAAATAGAAGCATCTGCAGCACTATCACTTTGAGTTGCCAACCTGTACGCTATCTTGCCTAGTTATTATATGTAAATCTAATGAAGATATAATCTAAACGCAATAGTTGGAATAGTAATACTCTGAAGTCTAGTGTCTAAGTTAGTTAAAACTGTAAGTTGTGTAATGCTATGTTAGTTTCGGTCTGTCGGTTTTTATTTAATCCTGTTTAATTCCGCTGGGCTCGACATACGATATTTCACACCATTGTGTTTCACAATAATTTTACCATCTATTGTCACACAATTGGACACAGAAAATGTAGTGATCGATTCTTGCAACAGTTTCATCCTGATCGGCGTCAGGTCTTCCCTGACTGTTTTGCCCGTCCCTTTGAGATTCTTTTTAGATTTGAACACTTCATTCCGTTTGCAGTACGACACGAACTTCACTATTATAGACATCCCGTTTTGATCATAGTGTTGTAGTGTCTGATATTCACTAGTAATGACATTGCTTCCTTCTTATATAGGTTGTCAGTTTTACGAAAAGCAGTGACCATCTTTTCTCGCCGCCTGCTGTTGGCTTCTCTTTTACATGTTTTTCATTTGGACAGTCTCATCAAGGTATCCGAAGCTTTCAACTCTCTCGATCTTACTATACATTGATGGGGTGCAGCTTTAATGCCTGCCATGAACCTTGCCTTTTCAAAAGAAATCTGGAGACTTTCCTGCTGGTTCCTTGAGTAGATTTATCTGTTCTATAGCTGTGTACATGTTTCTGGACAAGACTGCTAGGTCATCAGCAAATGCTAGGCAATTCATCGTGGCACCGCTCTTCCATCCTCCAATGTGTACATGGTTTAATAAACCCTTCTTAGAAAGTTGTTCTTCCCATGTATGCATAACTTCGTCCAAAGGCCATGGTAAGAGAACCGGCAATACTTCATCAACCACCATGTCTGATTCCAGTTTTAAATTCAAACAACTTAGAGAATTCTCCCATGAATTTCACTTTTGAGAGAGTGTGTGTTAAAGTTTCTCTGATGATGTCTTCTTTTCAAGCCCCCTACAAATTCTGCTAAGATATCAACTGAATCATAAGCTTTTCTTTAAATCTACGAAGATTACCATTAGATCCTTTGAGATGTAGGCTAATTTTTCAGTATTCTTATAAGACACCATATCTGTTCAACAGATGATCTTCCTTTCTTAAATTCCCCTTGGTATTCACCACGATGTTGATTTATCTGATTTATTATTATTATTATTATTATTATTATTATTATTATTGTTGTTGTTGTTGTTGTTGTCCGTTTCACCCACTTTGGGGTACGATAGATCAATCGGTGGTTAGCGAGTCGTGTTTTCCTGTCCTCCCAGTACTTTTTCATACTTTCAGATCTTGCCTTCCTCTCTTCTTCAGAAATTCTGTATAGTCGTTTAGGCTTCATCCTTTCCTGAAACCCTTTTTATTTTATCTTTGGTTATTTTTTTCGCGGATCCATCTATAAGCATCTCTTCTGTAATCTAGAACGCTCATGGGTCCTTCTCCGCTTCCTTAAAACCAGTTCGGATTGGTTTTCTTATTGCGGAAATAGTCGAAGATTATTTTAGTTATCCTTTCTGGGTCGATTCCTAGGATGTGGCTATAGATGCCAATTCTCCTTTTCCTTATTGTGTCGGAAATCCTTTCTGTTTACCTCTACAGGGTTTCATTACTGATGTGTAAAAGTTCGTTATTATTGCGCCGTTCCCGCGTCCAGGCAAGGACACAAGAGATCCAGACTAGCTCTAACTTCAATGAATCGGGTGACTGAGTTCTACGGGTGTGAGTTCCGCAACGGAAAAACGACCATGTCAAACAACGGTATTCCCTAACTAACGCAGAAAGACGTCTCTTACTCGTATTTAGCTAGGTACCATTCTCATTAATTCTTAAGAAAATCCTCGTCGATCGTTACTACTACAATCTTACAACTAAACCTTATGCTAAGAACACAGAGAAAGAGTTTTTAGGTTTCACCATTCAAAATTTATTTAAATATTAAATCAGATATTCAAGCAATTAGTTCAAAATTTTACTAATGAAGTAGCCTTAGTATTGACTGACTCATCGTCGACCTAGTAATCCATATCCGTCGATAACGTTGGAAAAATCACGTCCTTTCACTTCACCCTAAGTGATTGAATGTTTTCTCGGCTTAAATAGCTTCCTTTCTTAGTACTCATTCATCTCCGAAATCATCAATTAATATTGTAAATGACATGACACCTGTGGGAAGATTCTTAAAAATAAACTGCCCTATCCTTCTCTTTCAATTCCCCTAGCGAGTTGGGTGATGAATAAATAAATTAAATTGGGTACAGCTACTAGTATTTACAAGTGCCTTCTTGGCAAGAAAATAAAACATGAAAATTATTTACATTAAAAATGTAGGATGCATCCACAGAAAAGAAAAGAAAACTCCTATCAACTACTATTTATAGTCCTTCTAGTTGTATTATTTTGAGAAATAAAGAAACACATGTGGACCTTCTGAGTCATTCTTCAGTCAGGAAATGGAGTTCTATTTGTTTAAGTTAACCATCCTTGGAAATCGCATTAGATTATGTTAACTAACACTTGATATTTATTCTAAAAACTATCACAGTACTTAAAATTCAACTGACTGATTGACTGTCCGTAGTTTTAAGACTATCAACGAGGATATTCTAAACTCTTCTTGCGTTGTTCTGACAAGTACACACATATAAGGTTTACGTCTTAAATATTGTTCTCTGCCTATTTAGTTGCTTTTTTAGACACTCATATTTCCTTGTGTTACACATCATGAGCTAAGCTACGTCCATTGTAAGTCGTAATCATCCAATAAGTAACATCTTCACAAGATTTAATTCATGAATTTAAGGTAATATGACCTTATCTTATTGACATAAACTACGTGCGTACGAAATGGCAAGAAACGTCATCACTCTGGTTCTACAAGGTTATAACAACACATGCTACCAATGGAAAATCTACTTAGTCGGATGACAATATCTCCAGCTAAAAGAAATTGATTCTCCTTCGAAACCCTAGGTCACCAGCGATCGGCCTATAGATTGAAATTCATACAGAAGTGTAATTATTCAGTGAGTTCTCGAGATCTTCCTAAGCGGATCAGTGAAGGCTCCAAACTATCCAGAGTAAACATTTGCTTCTCCAAGTAACTTAATATGGATAAAGAAACATTGCACTCGACGTCCTGAGATCATGTCCTGAGCTAGATAAAATGCGTAGGCTTAAAATCATTGCGTGGAATTGGCGAGAAATCAGTGATCTTCTCCATTATAACATTTGAAATCACGAGACCTTATTACATGCAACTATGACTCTCTCTCGAAGAAACAATAACTACAACCATTATACATCATCAACAACTCTATATCATATTCATGACGCGATAATTATTACTCTTATTTCATATAACCACACTATCACTTTATCACGTAATTCATTACCTTGGCTTGCACATGAACGTGCCGCGACATTACTAAAATGCCTACTTTATTTACTACAGTCATAGTACCAAATTTAACGTAACTTGGAATAGTCTACTGCCATTCCTTCATAACATAAATCCTATGCATGATCTCGTACAATTTGACGTTGCTCAAGTTTATGACACGCAGATATAAATGCCTACTTCATTCTTACACATCACTGGTAATAATAATAATAATAATTTTAGCGATCTCTTCACGCATATCTCTGGAAAACATTACGAACGAACATCACTTGGTGACCACGCCTACAAATGGAATTGACGTTTCGTACGGATGAGTACCTACTTCCAATCAATTTAGCTAGATGTTTGTTTACGCACTGTGTTCGCACCAATAAATATTACTAAGCAAAATAAAGAAAACAATATCTTCTTACTTACGAAAACGACTTGGATATTGGACTTAACTTTGCTCAAGATGGTCTCGGCGTTTCCTCCTCTCCGGTCATCTGAGACTATGAACTGGTCATCTGGTTCCTCCACAAGTGGTTGGGTACATCGTGGCTTATCATCATCGCTCACTGGTCATCCGGGATAGCCAACATCGTCTCGCCTCGTCAGGATCCAAGCAGCATCGCCTTGCTTCCTTACAGACCCATGGTGAAGACTCGTGCGTATGGAACAGAACAATGATAGAATGTTTGACTCATTGCTGACATTTTTCAAGTACTATAGCTCTTGCGTTGCTCAGATTGTACAGGTTTTTACTGGAAAACAGTTAGATCACTAAATAGTCCAGAATTGTCTAAGACTTATATTCAGTATATTCTGATTCGAAAATAAATTTCTTTCCGCTGTCTTTTATCAGCCTAAATGCATTTAATTTACTGGTCCGTAAGTGTCTTTCAATGTTAACCGGTGTCGGGCAAATTTCATCAAGGGCTTGCGTCACTGCGTGACGTAGTTCCACAGTAGTATATCTTATCTCTTATTGTTTCTCGTATTAAATCTCTCGCGCGGCGTTTAAATCTTGATCTCTGCCAAATAGAGTGTAGTCGGGAACTAATCTTCGTTTCCAAATCTCCAATATATCGCTCCGCTGAATAATTCCTTTAAAATGAGTTTTTCGTCCTCTTAATACACCGAAGTCAGATTAGATAGTAAAAGATGAGCATCTTTTTTCTTGAATAATGGTTTCAAATAATGTCCATCTGTCATTTTTTTCTGCGCCTTCTAAACGCGGCTATTACTGTAACCGACTGACGAAAAGACTTATAATCTGGCCCGTACTGACGTTAAATGTATTTTATCTGAGATTTTGACCGCAGAGACTCCATCTTTGTTGCTCTAGCTCTTATAAAGAATTGTGAAACGGCACATTATGGAATTTGGGGACTAGATTTTTTCGTAGTATTTTCCTTTCCTTGATGTCCAACTTTTCCATTGGAGCATATGTAGTTATAGATAGTGTTTCTACAGCATGAAGGGCTTCAGGCTTGACTACTGTATTATAATGTCTGATCTTGGAATTCCAGGAGAGGGATGTTTTGTTAGAGATGTCTTTCGTAACCTGGAAGGCTGTTTCTATTTTGGTTCGTCTAGATTCCATTGCTTTCTTCTCAAGAATATTCCAACGGATCCATTCACAAAGGTATTTGAAATTCCTGATGATCTCTATCTTTTGTTCCCCCACTTTCAAATATTTTGGAGGATTCATAACGTTGGTTATTATTTTGGTCTTTCCAAAGGCGATTTTGAGACATATCTTCTCTGATTGCTTCAGCAATTCGATGGACTGCTCTTTGGCTTCCACCCACGTGTCAGCTAGTAAGGCCATGTTGTCGGCGAAAGCTAAATATTTAATGTTGATACCCTTGTTTACCGATCCCAGTCGAATTCCAATACTGGTTGTCTAATCCTATTCTCTGACTACCTTCTCCAAGGCGCAATTGAACAGTATGGGGAACAGTCCGTCATCCTGTCGGACACCAGTTTTGATGTCAAAAGGAGCCGACAATTTTCCCGTGAATTTGACTTTGGAAAACGTATTAGAGTTTCCCTAGTGAGGTTTGTTGTTTTGTTGTCTAGACCGAATTCTTTGAGTACATTCTTAATCAGTTTACTCTCCAGGGTTGGTTTTTCCCTCGGACTCAGCTAGGGATCCCACCTCTACCTCCTCAAGGGCAGTATCCTGGAGCGTGAGACTTTGAATTGGGGGATACAATTGGAGAGGAGGACCAGTAACTCGCCCATGCAGCCTCGCCTTCTATGCTGAACATGGGCCTTGTGGGGGGGGGGGGAGTAAAGATCAGAAAGGATAGGCAAAAAAGAGGGAAGGAAATTGGCCGTGGCCTTAAGTTACCTACCATCTAGGCATTTGCTTGGAGGAGAAGTGGAAAACTACGGAAAACTTCGAGCATGGCTGAAGTGGAAATCGAACCCACTTCTACTCAGTTGATCTCCCGAGGCTGAGTGGACCTAATTCTAGTCATCGTACACCTTTTCAATTTTCGTGGCAGAGCCGGGAATCGAACCCGAGCCTCCGGGTGTAGCAGCTATTCACAGTAAACACTACACTACAGAGGCGGACATTATTATTATTATTATTATTATTATTATTATTATTATTATTATTATTATATTGAGACACAATAATTGAATCACTGCTTAAAAGCCCAAGGATTTTTTAATAGTCTACATGTTAACGTCGCACCAACACATCGTATGTTTTCGGCGACGCAAGGATAGGAAAGGGATAGGTTTGGGAAATTAAAGGCCCTGACCTTGATTAAGGTATAGCCCCAGCATTTGCCTGGTATGAAAATGGGAAACCACGGAATACCACCTCCAGGGTCACCGACGGTGGGGTTCTAACCCACTATCTCCGGAAAGCAAGCTTACGGCTGCGCGACCCTAACCGCATGACCAGAGCGCTCGGTCGGAGGCTATATAAAACATGGAGACCGTGCTATGCAAATGTCTGTGTAACGGGGTAGTGATCATTCTGATTCATAGTCTTACTGATCTTTTAACAGTTAAAATGCAGGAACCACTGGTGCATTGGGTATCTACGAGGACTGTTATCCAGGAGGTGTCCGAGATGATGTGCTCAATTCCTCAGTAAAGGAGATCCGACTCTTGGGACTACTTACTTGACCACTCAACTCATTCCTGTAGCTCACACGAATTCTACCTACGAACCCGAATACAGGAAACCAGAACATGAACGATAAAATCACAGAGCATTGAGAAGGAATCGTAGTAACGGTCTGAGTGGAGACACCTGGACACGCATTTCCGGTTCGTCCCGGAAAGATAGGTCGTTGGAACCTTTAGTTAGCACCTGGCTGACCGAGAGTCAATCTCAGGTCCACAGGATATGACCTTGCCAGCTGTGTGCTCTATCTGTGAGAACATTTTGATGGTCGTTACAACATTACTTCAGCATTACTTGTAGCATAAATTGCAGCCTATTCTACAGGTGAAAATACTACCGACAGGGAAATCTTGATCGAACGAATACCACTGCTGCCAATGAAAATAAGTATTGTTTATTATTGTAAATATATAATGTAGCCGTCCATGCCACCCTATCACGTGCTAACCTTTTTATTTCTACGTAACTACTACAATCTACATCTGCTTTAATCTGTTTGTCATATTCATACCTTGGTCTACCCCTACCGTTTCTAACACCTACACATTCCTAAAAAACTAGCTGAACAAGTCTTGGGTCTCCTAAATTGTGTCCTATCATTTCCTTCTTCTGGTCAAATTTCGCGAAATCATTCTCCTCTCACCAATTCGATTCAGTATCCCTTCATTCTTCATTCCATCTAGCAATCTCACCTTCAGCATTCTTCTGTAACACCACATTTCAAAAGCTTCTATTATCTTTCTTTCTGAGTTAGTTGTTATCCATGCTTCACTTCCATACAACGACATACTTCGAAACTGTCTTTCTGATTCCTATAATAATGTTCGAAGTGAGCAAATTTCTTTTCTTAAGAAAGGCCTTCTTTACTTGTGATAGTCTTATTCTATGTCCTCCTTACTTCTGCCATCTTCATTCTACTACCCTTTTTGTACTTTCTTCAATATTTCATCACAGATGACACCGTATAAGACACATCTAAGTTCAGAAAATTAGTCGACCATCACCGCTTTGCAGACCACGCAACAACTAACACCAACTACTGCCTTACTTCGTTCGTTCGAAAGAACTCCATTACTTTTGTTTCAGATTTATTTATTTTCTTCCTTCTCCAAGACTGTGGCTTAATAATAATAATAATAATAATAATAATAATAATAATAATAATAATAATAATATAATATATAATATACAAAATATTATATATATAATATAATTATATATATTATATATTATTATTATTATTATTATTATTATTATTATTATTATTATTATTATTATTATTATTATTATTCGCTATGCCCAACTAGGGACAGCGATTGAATTTATTTAGCTGATGTCGCTGCTTTTTCTTCGCCCAAAATCTCTTCACCTTCTTGCTGAGGCTTTTCTTGCGATTTTCTGATCAGGTTTTATTGGTGGTAGTTCTTCTGAGGTCTACAAAACGGTGATTGTCGGCTTGTGAACTTAGACGTTTCTTATACAGTGTCATCTGCGATGACTATTTCCTGAAGGTCTTTTCTAAATTCAAGAAGGCAATTGGTTTTTTCATTCATTGATAGGGCAAGGTTTAGAATTCTTTTGTTCATTCTCTGATTACTCATTCTGAGAATATGTCCGTAAAATTTCAAACGTATTTTCCTAAATATTGCACCCATAATCCTAAGAAAAGGGTACAGTAATTCTGAGTGTTGGTAGGTCTATAAGTGACAAGGAGGTTATGATCCAGATTTCCCTGTACAGAGAGGTCCAAGAATGTTCCTTGAGATTTTTATTTCTTGCTTTTCTACATATTTAATTAATGATCTGCCGCCAATGATCAGTGTTTCAGAAGAATATATTATACTTTAGGCTTCATGACGGTGTTGTACAGTGCCTTAATTTTGCATTTCTGGATATGGAGTATTTTATTATGTCTGTTCCAAGTGAGTCTGCACGATCTTTGTAGTTTAGAGATCATTTATTTGTTTGCATCACGATTCTGTCCTGAAGGTTGGACGACTTCCCCCAGGTATCTGAATATAGACACGAGATATTTTGTCAAATTGGGTTTTCATTAGTTGTTCATATAAGTATCGAAGAGATCCTTCCGTGTAGTGGGTTTTCTGGAATGAGAACTGGAGTCCTGTTCCGGATGCAGTTTCATGGAGTTTTCAATGGATGTAATCGCTTCCTGTCTGTTATTGGACAAGAGTGCTAAACCATCAGGGAAGGCCAAACACTGTAAATTAATTTTGTTTCCTCATAGTCTTCCAAGAGTTATTCTAACTTATTTTCTCAAGTCCTAATCACTTTCTCCAAAACAAGATTTAACAATTTAACAATTAACTCATCTCCTTGTAGAATTCCTCTTCAAACATCATGTGGTTCAGACACCTAAGAAGTAATTCCCATTAGTGTTCGCATGATTAATTCTCTTGTTTTTTTTCTGTCTACATTGAATTCTTCTAGTGCTCGGTTTTTTGTGTGTACAACTTGCTGTACCTCGCACTGACGCAGATAGGTCTTATGGCGACGATGCGATAGGAAAGGCCTAGAAGTGAGAAGGAATCGGTCATGACCTTAATTAAGGTAAGCCCCAGCATTTTCCTGGTGTGAAAATGGGAAACCATGAAAACCATTTTCAGGGCTGCCGACATTGGGGCTCGATCCCCAGTACACGTAAAAGTGTCATTCTGTTTATCGAGTCATGTGCTTTATTATTATTATTATTATTATTATTATTATAATAATTATTATTATTATTATTATTATTATTATTATTATTATTATTATTATTATTATTATTATTATTATTATTATTATTATTATTTGCCTGTGTTGCGTGTCCGGAAGGCAAGGGCCAGCTGATGTTCACTTGCCGTGAGGACGGAAGCACCTGAGAGAGCTGGGCACCGCCTGGTGGCGATTAAGGAAACTGTGCGTGTGCCACTTAATAACAGTCCGCGTTATATTTCCATCTTGACAAGAAACAGTGAGCATTGTGACGCACGAGGCGAGGAAATTACACCCAGTGGTGCCAACCTTCTTCACTTGATATTTACTGGCCCCAGAATGCAAAGTAGGGCTTGGAAGTAAGGTTAGGACAGAAGAAAAATAAATCAAATTGTGAAATTTTCGTTGTGCCTTGGAAAGCCGCTATGGGAAATATTTTTTATCTTAGAACGTTCCTCGGTAAGGTTCTGTCATTTAATGTTCAATATTAAGCGGGTTGCGTCAAAGAATTCTAGCTCTCGATGAGATATGTGCTGCGGGTCAGTATTTCTCTAACAATATTATCATATAGCTGTTTTCGCAGGCGCAACGATGATATTCTGTATATTGAATGGGATAGAAGGAAGTACTTTTAAGAACATCTCTACTACTTAAATATCAATATTACAAATACAAATCCTGAGAAGTCGTTCATTTTAGGGGTAATTTGACGTATCCTAATAAGGGGTATCGAACTCGAATTGATGTGGGGGCCATTTAACCTGATCAAGAGAGCACGGTGGGCTATCGGGACAAGAATATTTACTGTAAATATTTTTTATTGAAATTGATATGAGAGATGTTTTTTAAAAAAATAAGCTTACCCTCCAGGTTTGGATTTTCCCTGGGACTCAGCAAGTGATCTCACCTCAACCGCCTCAAGGTCAGTGTCCTGGAGCGTGAGATTTTGCGTCGGAGATACAACTAGGCTGGAGAACCAGTACCTCTCCCAGGTGGCCTAACCTGCTATGCTGAACAGGGGCCATGTGGGGGATGGGAAGATTGGAAGTGATAGGCAAGGAAGATGGGAGGAAGCGGCTGTGGCCTTAAGTTAGGTACCATCCCGGCATTTGCTTGGAGATAAAATTGGAAACACCGAGCTCGATAGCTGCAGTTGCTTAATTGCGGCCAGTGTCCAGTATTCGGGAGATAGTGGGTTCGAACCCCACTGTCGGCAGTCCTGAAAATGGTTTTCCGTGGTTTCCCATTTTCACGCCAGGCAAATGCTGGGCTGTACCTTAATTAAGGCCATAGCCGCTTCCTTCCGACTCCTAGCCCTTCCCTATCCCATCGTCGCCACGAGACCTATCTGTGTCGGTGCGACGTAAAGCCACTAGCAAAGAAAAATTGGAAACAACAGAAAAACACTTCGAGGATGGTTGAGGTGGGAATCAAACTCCTCTCTACTCAGTATACCTCCCGATGCTGAGTGGGTCCCGCTCCAGCCCTCGCACTACTTTTAAAATTTCGTGGCAGAGCCGGAATTCGAACCCGCGCTTCCGGGGATAGCAGCTAATCACACTAATCACTAGACCACAGACGCGGACATTATTATTATTATTATTATTATTATTATTATTATTATTATTATTATTATTATTATTATTATTATTAGAAGCCTTCTGTTCAGAAGGTCCCGTGTCCGATTCCCGACTGGGTCGGGATTTTAATCGCGTCTGATTAATTCTTCTGGTTCGGGGACCGGGTATTTATCTTTGTCCCAACACTTTCCTCTTCATATTCAGACAACTCACGACACTACCAACCACTACAGAAACACGGAATACTGTTTACATCTCTCTTCTGTATAGGATTGGCGTCAGGAAGTGCATCCGGCCGTGAAATATTTGCGACCATTTCACACCCACGATCCCATAGATGTGGGAAGGGCGGTATAATATTTTTATTATCATCAGATTGTTATTATTATTATTATTATTATTATTATTATTATTATTATTCATAGATTATTGACAATCCTCCGTGGCTCAGGCGGCAGCGCGCCGACCTCTCACCGCTGGGTTCCGTGGTTCAAATCCCAGTCACTATATGTGAGATTTGTTCTGGACAAAGCGAAGGCGGGACAGGTTTTTCTCCGGGTACTCCGGTTTTCCCTGTCATATATCATTCCAGCAACACTCTGCAATATCATTTCATTTCATCTGTCATTCATTAATCATTGCCCCAGAGGAGTGCGACAGGCTTCGGCAGCCGGCACAGTTCCTATCCTCGCCGCTAGATGGGGCTTCATTCATTCCATTTCTTACCTGGTAGAATGACTTGAAACAGGCTGTGGATTCATAGATCATTGACAAGGCCCGACTATGCAGTGAACTCTGAAAGTCATAGCAGCCTTCATCGGAGATATAGGCCTACTTGTGATCTGGTTGTTGAAACACACTTTATACTAAATAATCTGAAATCCCGTGCGGAAATGCACCTCCCCCTTAAGCTGATAGAAAGGAGTAATCAGCTGTCAGGAAATACCAGGGCAGTGTAGCGAGTCCCGACAGAGTGCAGCAATTATGGTGGAGGTTTGTTTCCGGGCTGAGGGCAATCACAGCTGCCCAGTGGCGGGAAAGATCCCACCAGCTGTCTGGGGAAACAGCTGAGGGGGGAAGCGAAAAGAACGACATATGTCCGGACCACATCCAAATAAACAGAAAGTACTGTACCATTGATTGGGGAGAGCACACATCAATTTAATGGCTCTCTGGTCTTCTAACGGGATCTCTCCTTCTCTCGGCCACAGCGTACACAGAAAGTAACACAAATATTTGGTAAAGTACCAGGAATAGATTTGTAAGTAGATATTTAATTCAGAGCCTCCGTGGCTCAGGCGGCGGCGCGCCGGCCTCACACCACTGGGTTCCGTGGTTCAAATCCCGGTCGCTCCATGTGATATTTTTGCTGGACAAAGTGGAGGCGGGGCAGGTTTTTCTCCGGTTACTCCTGTTTTCCCTGTCATTTCATTCCAGCAACACTCTCCAATATCATTTCATTTCATTTGTCATTCATTAATCATTGCCCCAGAGGAGTGCAACAGGCTTCGGCAGCCGGCATAGTTCCTATCCTATCGGGCGAGTTGGCCGTGCGGTTAGGGGAGCGCAGCTGTGAGCTTGCATCAGGGAGATAGTGGGTTCGAGCCCAATTGTCGGCAGCCCTAAAGATAGTTTTCCATGGTTTTCAATTTTCACACCAGGCAAATCAGGGCTGTACGTTAATTAAGGCCACGGCCGCTTCCTTCCCACTCCCAGCCCCTTCCTATCCCATCTTTGCCATAAGACCTATCTGTGTCGGTGTGACTTAAAATCAACAGCAAAAAAGTTCTTATCCTCGTAGCTAGATGGGGGCTTCATTCATTCCATTCCTGACCCCGTCAATGACTGGAAACAGGCTGTGGATTTTCATTTTCATAGGAAATTTACATCTTGGAATAGAATACTTCCATCCCCTGGTTCCGGATCGTCTGTAACTGGCGAGAGAGTAATCACTTATTTCAATTCATATTATTCTGATACACGAGTGCTTTTCTTATTACGTTTGAACTTATCTACTAACACCTTGAACATTAGACTTACATTTAATTACTATTTCCACCTAATCTCTAAATTTTAATTCATCATCATCATCATCATCATCTGTTTACCCTCCAGGTTCGGTTTTTCCCTCGGACTTAGCGAGGGATCCCACCTCTACCGCCTCAAGGGCAGTGTCCTGGAGCTTCAGACTCTTGGTCGGGGGATACAACTGGGGAGTATGACCAGTACTTCGCCCAGGCGGCCTCACCTGCTATGCTGAACAGGGGCCTGTGGAGGGATGGGAAGAGTGGAAGGGATAGGCAAGGAAGAGGGAAGGAAGCGGCCGTGGCCTTAAGTTAGGTACCATCCCGGCATTCGCCTGGAGGAGAAGTGGGAAACCACGGAAAACCACTTCCAGGATGGCTGAGGTGGGAATCGAACCCACCTCTACTCAGTTGACCTCCCGAGGCTGAGTGGACCCCGTTCCAGCCCTCGTACCACTTTTCAAATTTCGTGGCAGAGCCGGGAATCGAACCCGGGCCTCCGGGGGTGGCAGCTAATCACGCTAACCACTACACCACAGAGGCGGACTAAATTTTAATTAAAAAAGGAAAACTATTTACTTTTGTCCTCGGCATTAACAGAATTCACATCTTGGTCCTCAGTAAAAGTCCGCTGCACACAGACCGTAACGTTAAGGTCTGCAATGCGGGCTTGCCCGGACCTTCAAGGGGCCCCGCTGACTCCTCACAAATAAATAAAAATAATATAACCAGTTTCGAACGAGATTTCACTGCACGAAGTTAGTAATAAATTAGGCTTATCAGTTGTTCGGTTTGATCGTTTTCAAACTTCATTTATTTTTTTTTTACTTTAATTTTGTTCTTTTTTTGTAATCGAATACATTATTATAACTGAGACTTTGGTATCAGTTACAGAATATTGCTCTGTAGTTACTGAAAAATAAAACCAATTAAAGTTAAGTTCGAACATCCAAGTGGTGCATGGCAGGCAGTTCAGGAGCTCAGCCGTTAAACAACGAAGGCAGTAAAAATAAAACATATTAAACATTATTTTTAATAATCTTAAGATAACGAATAATCTCTTTGTTTATATTCCTTGATAATATATTACGTTACTTCTTGGAGTAACCTTGGATCGAACACTATCCTACAAGCAACATCTGCTGAACTTCGCACAGAAACTGAAAACACGTAACATCATCTTTCATAAGCTTTATGGAACTACCTGGAGTTCTTCGGCAAGCATTTTATGGTCTTCAGGTTTAGGCTTGGTGTATTCAAGTGCTGAGTACTGTGCTCCAGTATGGATGAACAGTAACTACACAAGAGTCATTGATATTCAATAGAATTCCACTTTGTGCATAATAACTGGCACAATTCGATCTACGTAAACTCATTGGTTCCCGCGTTTATCTGAAATAATGCCATCCGATTTACGCAGATCCACCGCTCTCATCAAGGAATTCAGTAAAATCTTAAGGAACCCCGATCTACCTGTACATGAAGATCTACGAATTATCAACCAAAACAGATTACGTTCACGCCATCCAACTTTACGTAAAGCCTCAGGCATGGCTGCTAGAGGCTACAAACCAACTACAGAGTGGAAAAGACGGTAAATAATTTTAATGGCGTGTGGCCTCCGAAGAGGCCTGGTGCAGGTCTTTCAATTTGACGTCGTATAGGCGATCTGCGTGTCATTGAGGATGAGGCCCTACCTATGATGAATTCTAATGCTGAAGACGGCACACACCCCAGCCCCCGAGCCATTGGAATTAACCAATTAAGGTTAAAATCCCCGACCCGGCCGGGAATAGAACCCGAGACCCTCTAGACCAAAGGCCAACACGCTAACCATTTAGCCATGGAGCCGGACGGAAAAGACGGTGAGATGCACCTGCACAGTATGTTCTTGAAATCCAAACTTCCAAATGGATTCCAGCTACTACGTAAAACATGGACTGCTCTGAACAGAATAAGAACAGGTCATGTCAGATGCAGAGACATGTTGTTTGAATGGAACAAGTTGCCGAAAACCGCGTGTGAGTGCGGAGCTGCACGAAAAACCATACACCACAGTCAGAGAGCGTGAAACGCGGGCATACACTGGCAACAAAGTGGATTATCTGATGGCAACTCCAGAAGCAATACAGTGGATCAATGATCTTGACATTCAATTGTAAGGAGTCTTTTGTTGTTCATTGTTTTCCTGTTATGTGAATATGTATATAATTTATTTCTGTATTCAAATTGATTAAATGGACCATACGCTAAATATATAAAACTTCTACTTGCTGTAATTATATTTGTATTAGTTATTCATAGGTTTTTGCAATTTGAGGGGTGACCGAATTTTTATTTTGGCAGACGTCACGTTAATGTATATCTTAAATGCACACCTTTCTTACCTGATTTCCCGTGTAGAATCCGAAGTAGACTGCTACAATTTGCACCTCGTGTGCGCCTAACACTCCAGCCACACTCGATTATTCTACTGCCTTTCTTTCTTTCTTTCTTTCTTTCTTTCTTTCTTTCTTTTTTCTTTCTTTTTCTTTCTTTCTTTCTTTCTTTCTTTCTTAATCCGTTTATCCTCTAGGGTTGGTTTCAGTGTTGAAAACACATAGGACAAAGTTGAGGCGGGGCAGGTTTTTCTCCGGTTACTCCTGTTTTCCCTGTCATTTCATTCCAGCAACACACTCCAGACGATCCAGAACCAGGAGATGGAAGTATTCTATTCCAAGATGTGAATTTCCTATGGAAATGAAAATACACAGCCTGTTTCCAGTAGGGGTCCCCATACTATGAAAAACGTAAAATTAAGCAATGTCTTCCATTGTGCCGAAAGTTGAAGGGCTAAAGGGCCCGGAAAGTTTCCAAATTGTCAGTTTTGGATAGCTCTGTCAAACTAAAAACAAATTTCGAAAATCACTTCCGGCCTAAATGCAATTCCGGAAAAACAGCCTAAAATCGCTTGTTTTTTACTCTTTTTTTGCTATCGTCTTCTTTTTGAATCAAATTCTAACCAAATTAACTTAATTACATAATACATTCTTTAATGTATTCCTTGGTTCAATACTCTCAGGAATTTTTTGATATTTGGGAAACGTCTACTCCAAATGTAGTTATAAAACCTTAAGTGAAACTCTGCATTGACTCACATTAGCGCTCGTAGTGGTAGAAAAAACTTAACTCCTAGTCTAAGATAACGACAAGTAAGAAAAGCATTGTAATTTTCAGGAATAAATAAAGAATATATTTTCATGTTTTTTATTATATTTTACTTACGTAAAATTCCTAGTTCATATCTCTAGGATGTTTTCAACATTGAGTTGCTTGTCTGAAGGGCCCGAACTGAGGATTTTACCTCAGACTCAGCGAGGGATCCCACCTCTAGCACCTAAAGGGTAGCGTCCTTGAGCGTGAGACACTGGGTCGGGGAATACAACTGGGAAAGAGCACCAGTACTTCGCCCAGGCGGCCTCACCTGTTAAGGTAAACAGGGGCCTATTGGGGAAGGGGGGATGAGAAGAGTAGAAAGGATAGACAAGGAAGAGGGAATGAAACAGCCGTACCCTTAAGTTACGTACTATCCCGGGATTTGCCTGGAGGAGAAGTGGCAGCTAATCATACTAAGCACTGCAGCACAGACCACCACCTTCCTGCAACAGCCTGCATGAAACTAACGTCTTCATTCCCTATTATCACTTCAAAACCGAGCAGAAATATGTACTAAAGGAGTCAAAGTCTGCCTGGCCGAGGCGGTGAATGGCGCGCTCGGTTCACCCAGAAGGACGTGGGTTCGATTCCCCGTCAACAAGTCGAAACATTCAAGAAACGAGATTTCCACTTCCGGAGGTGCACATGGCCCTGAGGTTCAATCAACCTACACCAAGGGTGAGTACCTGAGTACCGATCCAAGGGTTCTCCATGGCCTCAACGGAAATTACTTTGCTATGATTGCTTGCTAAAGGAGTATGCTCTCGAGTTCCCGTTGACAACCTGGCCAAGACGTTACTAGTGATTAAATCTCTTTTTGATATTTATGGATGGGGTCACCTGAACATCTGCGTCACGAAATTAGCGATACAAAATATGTGACGGGACGTTACCTAGCAACCGTGATGTGAAGTATTGATGGATGGCCATGACCGAGAGACATACTATACTTTTGATCGTTTGATTTTCGCAAAGGGAAGTGGTTTCTTTCTTCTTTCTTATTATTTAATTTCTATACAACTTGTTAATATTAAGTCCCCTCTTAGTTAAATGTTATGGTTTGTTTTGTTTTCATTTGCATAGTGTTCAAAACATTGTTTTATTATTAGGAGCTGTTACTGCTTCGTTCGCATGGATTTCATAATTCAATAAAAGTAATCGTTCCTCCGTACTATCTGTACTATCCGTATTATCTGAAAATTCCGAAAGTATAAAAACTCACCGAAAAATTGAGTTTCATTTTCCCCAGTACCTCTCCGTAAACCACGTTTGTGGTATTGCCTTTTGGGGCTAAGATGACCAAGCTACTGCCAGAGCTAACTCTGGAAATTTCGGCATAGAAGTGTCCAAGTGAGAAACAGTCCTCTTTCAGGTCGAAGAAGAAATACTTGCTTTTTTTTTAAAAAAAAAAGGAGATTCCAAATACCAATTTCCATCTTCAGTTTTTGGATATAAGTATCGCCCTTTTTCATACCTTCTCCCCACCTAGTGGAATTTCCGGAAACAAAAAATTACATTTTTCTATTTTTAAAGGAGATTTCAATTATCAATTTTCACGTGTGCAGCATGTTATGATTTTGAGATATACTGTAGATATTCAATTTTAAAATTCACCCGCATCTTCACTTCTTTTCACCCCGTATGCGGGTTTTCCAAAAACAAAAAAATACGTTAAAACATTTATGCTCTTTAGGATTTTGCAATCGTGAAATTACCAGCGTTTCGCCCCAGTGTAGCAGTGGGCTCAACAGTTGGATTGCTACGCCTTTCCAAGACGCTGGAGGCTAGTGCGCCGTCGAGACACCACTGGAAGCCTCTAATGTAGGACATTGTAGTGACGGTGTACTAGGGGGAAAAATACGTGTTTATTTATTTGTAAAGGAGATTCCATATACAGGTTTTCACATATTTCACATATTGAGTTTTTGAGATATAAGTGCCTTCATAAAAATAATTCAAGTCCTTCACTTATTTTCATCCCCGCCCCCTTCTCTCCATGAAGTGAGCTTCCCGAAAGAAAGAACGTGTTTCTTTATTTTAAAGGAGACTCCAAATACTGATTTGCACGTCCATAACATGTCAAGATTTTGAGATGTGAGTATCCCCATAAAGAGAATTCAAGTCCTCTCGCAGTCCTTTTTCTGCCCCCCCCCCCCAAGTGAATTTTCCAAAAACAAAAAATATGTGTTGCTTCATTTTTAAAGGAGTTTCCAAATACCTTTTTTGTGTGTGTAACATGTTAAACGTTTGAGATATACCCATTTAAAAATTCACCTAGGCTTTCAATTCATGTTACCCCCCCCCCACCTTAAGTGGATTTTCTGAAAACGAAAAAAATTCTTTACTTTTAAAGGAGATTCCATGTACCAATTTTCACGTCTGTAACATCGTCAGGTTTTGAGATATAAGTATCCTCATAAAAATAATTCAAACCCTTTTCACATTTTGACACACACCCCCCCTAAGCCGACTTTCGGACAAAAAAATACGAATTCTTTATTTTCAAATGGAATTCTGAATACCAAATTTAATGTCTAACTGTTAAGTTTTTGGGATATAGATATACTCCTTTAAACAGTTCACCAATTTTCACCCCCTTAGCGAGTGAATATACAAAAATCCTCCCCTTTTAAAGAATGATACTTATTCGTGGCGTCGACCTCTGTAGATCTGTTGCTACTACTTTCACCATATATGACCTGCGTGAAAGTGGAATTGCGGAAGTGCAGAGTGTTGAATGTGAGGAAAGGAACGTTAAAGACGACACAAACACCCAGTCCCCCGGCCAGGGAAATAAATCATTTACAGTTAAAAACCCCTGACCCTGCCGGGCATCGAACCCGGGACCGCCGGGTGACAGGCTGACGCGTTTCCTCCTACACCGCGGGGCCGTACAAAATCCTCTCTTAATGGGCATCTTTCATGTAAATATATCCCCAAAATTTCGTTTCTTTATATCCAGTAGTTTTGGTTCAGCGATGAATTAGTCAGCCGGTCAGTTAATAAGGACATGTTATTTTATGAGACAAACAATTAAAAAACGAAATGAAAGACAACGAACAAGAAAAAAAGTATATAAAACACGCGCGTATTCGAGTGCAACGTTGTCGCAAAATTTCAAAGTAATTGGTGAAGAGCTTTCGGAGATTTAACATTTTAAACAAATGAATATTTACATTTTAATTTATATATATATATATATATATATATATATATATATATATATTATTATTATCATCATCATCATCATCTGTTTACCCTCCAGGTTCGGTTTTTTCCTCGGACTTAGCGAGGGATCCCACCTCTACCGCCTCAAGGGCAGTGTCCTGGAGCTTCAGACTCTTGGTCGGGGGATACAACTGGGGAGTATGACCAGTACCTCACCCAGGCGGCCTCACCTGCTATGCTGAACAGGGGCCTTGTGGAGGGATGGGAAGATTGGAAGGGATAGGCAAGGAAGAGGGAAGGAAGCGGCCGTGGCCTTAAGTTAGGTACCATCCCGGCATTCGCCTGGAGGAGAAGTGGGAAACCACGGAAAACCACTTCCAGGATGGCTGAGATGGGAATCGAACCCACCTCTACTCAGTTGACCTCCCGAGGCTGAGTGGACCCCGTTCCAGCCCTCGTACCACTTTTCAAATTTCGTGGCAGAGCCGGGAATCGAACCCGGGCCTCCGGGGGTGGCAGCTAATCACACTAACCACTACACCACAGAGGCGGACATTATTATTATTATTATTATTATTATTATTATTATTATTATTATTATTATTATTGTGTAACACGGTCCATTCCATTCGGAACACGTATTCATAGTTCAACAAATTTCTTAGAATTCAGTATGATGGACAGGATTACTATACGCGGTGATAAGCTGGGAAGACTACCAAACTTTAGTTCAGTTCTGTTCTCCTGTCCGCGTTTTTTTCTGCTAACACAATCCGGATGTGCAGGATACGAGAAACTTGGAAACTGACTTGCATAATGTGGGTTTACGCCCTGCTGTGCGTAGCTCCACGAGACACATATTAAGGGCGGTAGACATGACATACACAAGATGGATCCATCCAGCTGACGAGCACCTGACAGTCGGAAGATCAAGAACTTGCACCTCCTCGCGTGTAAGGAGGGACGACTTTGAGATATGCATCAGTTTGAAAACATCTATTATTATGAAGACAATTCTGTACGGATGATGCAATATATATATCACTTTAAAAACATCGAATATACTGAATGTAGTTCTACATGGACGGTGCGATATACATCAGGTTAAAAACGTCGAATATATTGAACATAGTTCTACATGGACGGTGCGCTATACATCACTTTAAAAACGTCGAACATATTGAACATTGTTCTACATTGGCGGTGCGATAAGCATCATTTTAATAATAATTATGTTATTTGCTTTACGTCCCACTAACTACTCTTTTACGGTTTTCGGAGACGCCGAGGTGCCGGAATTTAGTCCCGCAGGAGTCCTTTTACGTGCCAGTAAATCTACCGACACGAGGCTGACGTATTTGAGCACCTTCAAATACCACCGGACTGAGCCAGGATCGAACCTACCATGTTGGTGTCAGAAGGCCAGCGCCTCAACCGTCTGAGCCACTCAGCCCGGCCCAAAGCATCTTTTTAAAAACTTCGAAAGTACTGAACACTGTTCTAAATGGACTATGCGGTAAACATCAGTTTAAAACATAGAATGTATTGAACACTGTTCTACATAGACGGTGCGATATACATGATTTTAAAAACATCGATATATTGAACACAGTTCTAAACAGACGGTGCGATATACATTGATTTAAAAACGTCGAATATATTGAACACCGTTCTAAATGGACGGTGCAATATACATTTTGAAAACATAGATTGCATCATGAACACACTTCCACAAGAATTATGCCATATAGGCCTACATATTTTTTTAAATCGAACGATTACTGCAATATTGGTCAGGGTAATTTGCTGATGATCAAGCAATTTTAACTGGGAGTCCATTATCCTTACTGTGTATGATATCTAGCCCAACAAGAACAGGGGAACGTAGGGTTTGAAAATCAATGCCTTAAAAATTAATTGTGTGATTGTAGTACAATCGCTCAGTATTCTTCATCTTAAATTAAATGGAATATATATTCATCAAGTAAAATCATTTTCTTACCTTAGACAGAAAATCACGCCAGGTAGTAGATACTTAACTGAAATCAGATTCTGTTTAGCTCAAGCTAATGAAATGAAATGGCGTACGGCTTTTAGTGCCGGGAGTGTCCGAGGACATGTTCGGCTCGCCAGGTGCAGGTCTTTTGAATTGACTCCCGTAGGCGACCTGGGCGTCGTGATGAAGATAAAATGATGATAAAGACGACACATACACCCAGCCCCAGTGCCAGCGAAATTAGCCAATGATGGTTAAAATTTCTGACCCTGCCGAGAAGCGAACTGGGGACCCCTATGACCAAAGGCCAGCACGTTAACCATTTAGCCAAGCTAAAATGGTTTTCAAGGCAAAAAGTAGCATATTGTGTACTTCCAACATGAGATTTTGCTATGTCTTAGAGTCCTAAGAGCATTCCTCAGAAACTTTGACAGTAAATAACCGGAAAACTTGAGGCTTTTGGAACGTGGTGTTTAAGATAAATTTTAAAAATTTAATGGACAGCAAAAAATACAAATCACCAAGTCTTACAAATGATAAAGAAGAGGAAATCACTACTCATAACAATTGAAAACCGATTTCTGCCATGGTCGGGCACTACAATAGCTGCTGGTAAAAAATATAGTAGAGGGCTACATTACTGAAAAGAAGCCAAGGAAAATATTTATAAAGCAGATCATGGTGGAAACTGGGTCGAGCTAGGTAGGAGAGGAGAGTCCCGCAAGGCAATGTAATTGGACCTTTGTTTTCTTATTTATATAATATGAATAAAGAATATTGCAGGGAATGGCCAACAATCGTGCCATCTGGAGAAATTTCATGGCAACAGACCAATCTAAGGACTGAAAACAAGAAAGAAGTAGAAGAAATCTTTGCCTTTCATGTAGGCCTAATATTTTTCTATTTTGTTTCACTCCTCATTTTCCTTGGTCCTAATCCAAATTTATTGTAGTCGGTATGTTTGGCCCAGTTTTACGGCCATATGCCCTTTCTGACTTCAACTCACTATTGCGTGCTTCTCTGGTAGTTAGTAGTGGTAGAATGTTGTGTGAATATGAAGAGAAATGTGTTGAGAACATCACAAACGCTAAGTCGACAAACCAGAAGATTTAATCATACGCAGTTAAAAGCCTTGGTCCAGCCGCGAATCGAACCCGAGGCACCTCAGAACATAAGACAAGCACGCCGTCCATCCAGCCAAGGAGCCGGATAATTATTGTTCTGCTAAATTTTTGTTAAAATTTCATTCTATTATCTCTAGAAAGACATCATTCACGTATTCTTTATACAAATAAAAGACACTGTCATGCAAAATATCGCTTAAATATTTCCAATTTTTTGAAAACTTATGGTGAAAACTAAGTATCATAATGAAAGTTATGTAAAATTTATGGCACAGTAGAATGTATCAACTGACATATAAAGACAATAGTTTGCTAACATATCATCTGAAAAAGTGGACATTATTCTTCACCACATGAAAGAGAAAGTTATGGAGCCTCCGTGGCTGGGAGGATGGCTGTCATTGGAATCGAAGCCCGTCTACTCAGTTGACCTCCCGACGCTGATTGGACCGCGTTCTATTCCTCGTACCACTTTCCAAATTTCTTAGCAGAGCCGGGAATCGAACCCGGGTTTCCACAGGTGGCAGCTAATCACACCAACCACTACACCACAGGAGAAAACAAATTATATTTAAATGAAGAAAATGCATATTGTTTAACGTTAAAGCGCTGTAAAAATTTTAGATTACATTTGAAATAATAATGTTATGTTATAAGTGGTTGCATATTTCATTTTTTTCTCTGTCAAAGAACTCTAAGCTCTAGTTAATGGACGTGTGGTGTAGAGTGTCGTGGAAGTTGAAGGGGTTGTTGATGAATGGCAGGGACTCCAGCTGTGATTCAAGAGCTCGTACTAGGCACCTGCCTACACTACCTCGGCATATGCCAACTCCTTTAAAACAAAACAAAAGTTTGTGACCATTTAATCGAAACATGTTCACTTTTCAAACACGCCTCTTAATTCGTATTTATTACTCAAAGTGTTTGAAAAATTCGATAACTGACAGTGAATGGTAAAAGTAGAAAACACATTATTAAATTTTCCTGTGAGAAAAATCAAATGATCACAAATACGTCTTTCAATAAAGTGTTAGACGGGATGACACTTAGCAACCGTGCAGGTTGTGATGTGAAGTATTGATGGATGACCATCATATACAGATCAACGGACTGTGCAACTCTCAAGGTACTGTTGCCATGTAACATCGCGCCACACATTTTGTTACACAGACTCTTTCGTTACAAAAATTTTCAGGTGATTCCGAACTCCAAAACTGATTTACTGTCAATAACTCACCATGCTATTGTTATTTAATTTTAAGCGCTAATTACTCAGTGAGCCAACAGTGTAGCCATGTTGAAAACGAGTTGCTTTCACACCTGTTTCTACCAGTGATCAATAAATTAATTAAATAAATAAATAAATAAATAAATAAATAAATAAATAAATAAATAAATAAATAAATAAATATATCTCAGAGCCCTTTGAGATTAAGACCGGAGTCAGGCAAGGTGACCGATTATCAACGATTTTGTTTAATATTGTCTTGGAAAAATTGAAGAGAACTTAGAGGAAAACCATAAAAGAAGAAGGGATAGAAGGAATCTATTTAGGTACAAAGAACCAGAATGTGAAGTTGGATTGCTTAGCATTCGCTGATGACGTTGCATTAATAGCAGAAGATAAAGAAGAAGCTAAATCAATGCTTAAAAAACTACATGAAATCACAGAGAAATTAGGATTCAGCATCTAATATGAAAAGACAGAGTACATAGAATACAAACATATTAAGGAAAAGCATCTGGAAACAAAGTATGAGAAAGCCAAGAGGTCAGATAAATTTAAATACCTTCGTGAATGAATCCAGCCCATTGGGCTTGTTAAAGAAGAAAATAAAGGAAAGGCCAGAAAGATGGAGTTAGCCTATAGATTAGCACAGGATAGATACAACAAATAAACTATATCTTACAGGGCAAAGATCAGACACTATACCACGGTTATAAAACCAAAGAAACTTTACAGTTCAGAATTTCTGATACCGAATAAGAAAGGGGAAAAGGATGAGCTAGAGAAGAAGGAAAGAAAAATCTTGAGAATGATCTTAGGACCCGAAAGAAGAAAGGATCGTCCATGGAGGAAGAGTAAAAATTAAGATCTGTATAGACAGACAGACAGACAAACAGACAGACAGACAGACAGACAGACAGACAGACAGACAGACAGACAGACAGACAGACAGACAGACAAGATCACAGAAACCATGCGTAAGAGGACACTACATTTTTATGGGCACCTCACAAGAATGAACAGGAGTCGACTAACAAAGACAATTGTTAACTACATCATCAAATTAAAATAAACTACTAAATGTGTAGAAGAAACAAGAAAGGACATGGAGGAAGTTATCGTCAATCCAAAAGAAACCTTTAACAAAGATATGTTTCGAGCTAAAATTGATCAATTCAAGGGAGTTCCAGGAAAAAAATGAAAACTCCAAGAACACTTGGTCAGAGGAAAGGAAAAAGAACCACAGCGAAATAATGAAGTTCTGGGAGAAGAACAAAGGACAAACCAGCAAGTCAATTGTTTACCGTGGTCCAAAGTAGGCCAAAATCGAAGAGAGAAGAAGAAATAATAATAATAATACTAAATAAATAAATAAATAAATAAAAAATAAATAAATAAATAAATATCCAGTAGTTAAGGGTGTAAATGCATAAAATGAAAAATTAAAATTTGATTTAAATATACACTGCCTGACAAAAAATGTTAAACAACCAGAAGGAGTGGTTGAAAGTGAATTAAATTACATATGCTGATAGACCATGTGCCTTTACTGAAATGATTGCAATATAGGATGAAAGAGACAAGGCCGTTGGCAGTTACAGGTGGAATTTTGGCGCCAGGTCAGTAGGGTGTGGACCCCCTCTCTCTCCTGGCCGCAATGCATTCCCTTATGCGGTTCGGAATGGTGTCAAACAGTCTTGGATCCTCTCCTGAGGCAATATTCTTCACAGTTGTTAAAGCTGTCCCTTCAGATCCCGCAGGTTTGTACTGAGACCGAGTCCCCTTCCAATGTCATCCCACACGTGTTCAATGATGGAGAAGTCCGGGGATCTTGCTGGCCACGAGAGGACCTCAACGTGTTGTGTGTAGAAGTGCATTGTCTTGTTTGAACACTGCCCCAGGGTGCTGTGCCATAGGGGTAGGACGTGCGGACGCAGAAATGTCTGTGCCGTCAAAGTCTGCCGAAGCATTATTAGAGGTGACCTGAACGCATATCCTATGGCTCCCCACACCATGATGCCAGGGATTACGCCTTTCTGTCTTTCCACAACATGGGCAGGGTCTTCCCTCTGCCCTCGACGCCGCCAAACCCACACACGTTGGTCATCGGAGGTTATAGAGAAGAACATGATGCGACAACAATCGTCCTCTGGCCATGCCTTGCGGGCAAGGCACCATTCCAAACGCAGGTGTTGGCGTTCTGGTGTCAATGGCAACCAACGCATGGGGCGGTAGGACTCCAATCCGGCGGATGCGGGAACTCACAGGATGTTGTATTCTCCAGCACATGTTCGCGGATGGCGCGTGCCGAAGTTATGTGATCCCGTAATGCTTGGAGCACCATACAACGGTCCTCCCTCGCGGTGGTGTTTCATGGTCGACCCGAATCTGCACGACGTGACTGGGTGCCCTCATGTACCCATTGAGTCCAACATCAGGCCATTGTGACATCTGAATGTCCTACATGCCTGGCAATTGCACTATACGACCAACCAGCCTCATGCAGTCCCACAATGTGGCCTCTGTCAAATGCTGTATATTGGTGTATAGGCCGTCTAACGGGTTTGCGGGGCATCGCGGGTGCTTCCTACTGTACGTAGTCCTCTCTGCAGATCTTCGTTAACTGTAACTCACAGCAGTGGACTGGTAACGACTTATTAACAACAGGACGGTGCCATCACGAATGCACTCTGTTGGGCGTTCTAAACATTACATATACTTGTAAATCTAATCATTTACTTACATATCAATGGTATGCATGTAAACCGAAATGAGATAATATTGGACCACTCCTTCTGTGTTCTTAACTTTCTTTGTCAGGCAATGTAATTATATCCCAGTTTATTAGTTGTCATTATTACAAAGCATGCTATACAGAAAGGTCTTCATTAAAGTGTATGATTATCGTTCTGATGTGAAGTGCACACATTATTTTTTAAACCTAAAAAGAACCTTTCAACCTCAATAGACCTACGTCCAGAACTTTCTGTTTGATAACACCTGAGCGAGATAAACATCACGAAATCATCTCGGAATTTGATTTAGCGTTACAGGGAGTAGCCGGCTCTGCGGTGCAGGCGTAGTGTGCCTGCCTCCTACCCCGAGGCTCCGGGTTCGATTCCCGGCCAGGTCAGGAATTTTTATCTGGATCTGTGGGCTGTTTAGAGGTCCAGTACGCCTACGTGATTATAATTGTGGAGCAATCTGGCGGTGAGATGGCGACCCCGGTCTAGAAAGCGAAGAATAACGGCCGTGAGGATTCGTCGTGCTGATCACACGATACCTCGTAATCTGCAGTGGGGACGGGTGTGTATGTGTGTGTGTGTTTGGGTTACAGAGAATAACAAGTATATCTAGTCTGCACAACGGTTATGCTATGAGATTTGCATATACGTTAGGGGTACGGCCACTCACAGCGAGTAACAAGTACTGTCTGCACAACGGTTATGCTATTAGTTTCGCATAAACATCAGGGGTACGGCCAATCACAGCCAGTAACAAGTATACTTTTGACCAGTGGTATTCAAAGTGTGGTACGTGTACCACTAGGGATACGCGGGGACGTCTCAAGAGGTACCCAAATTGATAGTAGCTTCTTTTCTTTAGGGAGCAATTCAGAAAAGAGTTCGGCTTGCTATTTTTTTTAAATCCTCTTTTCTACCACAACACAGAGTCCAACTTTTTAAAATTCGCTTTACTTCGCACAGACACAGAAGGTCTTATGGAAACAATGGGATAGTAAAGGCCTAGGAGTGGGAAGGAAGGGGCCGTGGCCTTAATTAAGGTATATACAAAGCAACGCATGTACTGGGATTTCTTAATTCTTTGAATACAGAGATTTAAGAAATTGATTTCCTTCTGAAAAATCGCACCAGGTAGAGATTCCTAGCTTTGCTTCCGCATTATTCGTTTCAACATTCCTAGCAATTTCTAAAAAAATCTAAACTTTCCGTAGAACTCTTCCGCACTTCATCAGCGGATGGTAGACTAGTGGCTGAGTTCAGTGCACTTAGGAGCTCTGAGAATCTCGATACAAGCTATTTTCACCCTCCCTCCCCCATCCTCCTCCTCTTCACTCTGCCGATCCAGTAAAGTGGCTCTGTTGGAAACGAGATCGCCGACTTTATTTTCTCCGAGAAGGGAATCTGCACTTGCCTGTTGAGTGTTGACTCCGGTCCCCACGGGAGACCCTCTTGCGCCTGTCTTCAAATCCAATCGGGACCCATCTCCATCACTGTACAAGCATAGTCTCCTAAAAATTTGCTCATATGTGAACCACCCCCATTACAAAGAAAAGGTGTGTGGCCTCCTGACTTTCGGGTCAACCTGAGCGTTGGTTGAATTCTAATGCTGAATAAGGCACAAACACACCCAGCCGCCGAGCCACCGAGTGAAGGTTAAAATCTCCGAATCGACCGTGAATCGAGCCCTGGACCTCTTCAACCATTTTGCATTTAGCCATGAATCCGTATAAAATTCTTGTCCTCGACCCGAGGCGGTACAGTTCTTTCGAGGCACTTACGAAATGTGCTTTTACCATTTTAACTACGTAACAGTCCTTTTATTGAAGACCTCCACGGAATAAGGATGTAACCAAAAAAGATTTAAAAGTGAGATTTCAGTGGAGATAGAGTGTATCATCACATCTTTGTGCTGTGATGTCATCTTATGTCTGACATTTGAACTTCAAGCTGATTTACAGCCAGCAGAACTTTGTCCTCCGTGGTGTAAGGATGGAGCACCAGTCATGATGGGGGACTGTGCTTGTGTTGGTTCATCACCAGGTGTAATATATCATTTAAATAAAGGCCATAGACGAAATCACATCTATACTTTGAAATATTTTCTTGACATTTTCATTGCTGTTATTTTTATTACACTTATATTATTTGCTTCATTTGTGTACAGTACATGTACATGATTTAACTTCTGTTATATACAAACGTAAGACAAACTTGTAGAATATTGTATCACTTCCGATTCATACATTATTTTAAAGCCTTAAGTTATAACAATAAAATATTGTTCTTAATAGATGAACTCATTTGTACACTTGCAAATGCAGCCGGTTCAAGTAGTGTATACTATCAAATTAACCCCGAAATAATTTTTCTCTCCTAAAAAGTAATAATTTGTTCATTACATCATTATTCCGGGGAGGTGTTCAATTCTTAAATCTCTTGAAGTACTGCGAATCGAGCCCGGGCCTCCGAGCAGGGCAGCTAACTGCTACGCTACGCAGGCGGACACTACCCCGATGATATTCATCCATATACGCTAAGGAGAGCAGATTTCAGAGGTGGATGTATTACACAAATTTCCATTCCTAATAGAAATGATCCCCTCGGGCCGTGGTTGAATATTGACAAGTGTCTACTCGGAAAATCTTACAAGTAGGCTACTTTCGACGGAAGTGTGCTGTGGCATGCGTGGAGGCACTTGCTTTTCGCAAACTGCAAAATCGTCAAATATTTGTGAATTTGTACAAAATTGGCTCAAAATTCGAAACTATTTTAATTTTTAAAAAATATTATACCGAAATAACGTTTTAAAATGACGAAATCAGGCAAAAAGTGTCACCACAAACAGGTAACTCTAGGCATCAGGCTGAAGTATGGACAGTGCACCTCTTAACCTTACGAACAACGTGCTGTGCATAGGACAGTCCTCCGCGAACTCTTCTATGTTGCAGCCCCCTTCTGGAACATAACATTTCTTGTGACATCATTTACTTCTTTCCTTTCCTCCTTCCTTCTCTCGCTCTCACTACTCATTAGATTACACAAAAATCCGGCAAACGAGAAATCTTATGGTGAGGAAGTCTTATGGTGAGGATGGGATAAGAAAGGGCTAGGAGTGGGAAGGAAGCGGCCGTGGCCTTAATGAATATGGTACAGCCCCAGCATTTTCCTGGTGTAAAAATGGGAAATAAGGAAAACAATCTTCCTGCGCACCCTTAACCACATGGCCAACTTGTTCGGTATTATTATTATTATTATTATTATTATTATTATTATTATTATTATTATTATTATTATTATAACAATTAATAACAGACTAATAGTATAGTTTTGGCTGAATGATCAGCGTTGAGACCTTCGGTTCAGAGACTTCATTCGCGTCTAATTAATTCCTCTGGTTCAGTGACAGGCTTTTTTTGATTCTTCAAACACTATCCTTTTTATATTTCAGACAACACACCACACTACCAGCCAGCACAGAAACATTCAATAGTGATTAAAATCCTCTAGATATGGTTGGCGTTAGGAAGGGCATCTGGCCGTAAAAGAGGGCCAAATCCACACGCGTGACACATTCCTCACCCGCGACTCCACTGGTGTGGGAAAATCATGGAATATTCTACTACTGCTACTACTACTACTACCACCACTACTACTAAAACAGTTAAAAACTTCTGTAGACCAACAGATTCTATCGTATTTCATTTATGAGAAACTACAAAAGAAAATGAATATCCACCACTTATTAGACCGGATCAGGAATGGAATGAATGAAGCCCCATCTAGAGACGAGGGTAGCATTTGTGCCGGCTGCCGAAGCATGTGGCGCTCCTCCGGGACAAAGATTAATGACTGTCAGATGAAATGAAGTGATATTGGGGAGTGTCGCTGGAATTAAAGATGTCAGGGAAAACCGGAGTACCCAGAGAAAAACATGTCTAGCATCCGCTTTGTCCATCACAAATCTGACATGGGGTGACCAGGATTTGAACTACGGAACCGAACAGCCGCCTGAGCCACGGACGCTGTAAACTACAAAAGACAAATTCATTAATACTGACTGAGCAGGGAATGTCGTGTCCTAGAACGTAGTATGACGGCCGAGCGCTGCCCCCACTGTTACACCACGAACGAATACAGGTCAGTACTATTCTTCCTCTAAATCGCACTTTGTAATGACCAACAATACCGTGTCGCAACGCGCGTTGTTTGCTGCTGTGTCGCAATTGAGACTCCAAGAATTTTTCTTTCTCAATAGTTCACGCATGTAATCAATACATACATTCACTGCTACGTTTTTATTTCAATAGCAGGGCCGGTGAAAGGATAGACTTGTTGTGCGCACTTACTAAGTTTTATATGGAAAGCTTTCCAGCTGGTCAATGACAACGAAAATCTATAACACAAAAATTGGATAGTACTTGTGCCGGCTGCCGAAGCCTGTGGCACTCCTTCGGGGCAATGATTAATGACGGTCAAACAAAATGATGATGATGATGATGATGATGCTTGTTGTTTAAAGGGGCCTAACATCGAAGGTCATCGGCCCCACCCAGACAAAATGAAGTGATACTGAAGAGTGTTGCTGGAATTAAAGATGACAGGGTAAACCGGACTATCTAGATATAAACATGTCTAGCCGGAGGCTATGAAATGAAAACCTGTACCGTTTTTTCAAAAGTATTGCCCGGCACTGTTGAGGCACTTGTCCTACTGCGACACAAGGCAGTGAATGTCCGTTTTCTATATTTCCGGGGGCTGCGTTGTGAACCAGGTCCGAACGTTCTGCTTGACGATGGTGTTCGAGGTAAATCGTTTGCCTCTCAGAACCTTCCTTAACTCACCTTTGATGTTTTTTTTTCCTAAGGGCTTTACATCGCACCGACACAGATAGGTCTTATGGCGACGATGGGATAGGAAAGGCCTAGGAGTTGGAAGGAAGCGGCCGTTGCCTTAATTAAGGTACAGCCCCAGCATTTGCATGGTGTGAAAATGGGAAACCACGGAAAACCATCTTCAGGGCTACCGATAGTGGGATTCGAACCTACTATCTCCCGGATGCAAGCTCACAGCTGCGCGCCTCTACGCGCACGGCTTTTGATGTGTGTTTTTTTTTTTTTGGTGTGGCGATGAGCCTGCATGCTTCCACTGGAGACTTTGTCGTTTTGACTCGGTTTCGAAGTGATGACACCAAGTCTCGTCTCCATCGACAGGAACTCATTACCTTCCTTGGCACAGCGCAGCAAATGTTCAAGAGGGAGGTCCATTCGAGATGCTTCCTGTGCTGGTTGAATACTGTGAGGTACCCGTTGGGCGCACTTCTAACGAAATATGAATCTGTCCTTAATGATAGCATGAACACTTCCGATGCTCACTCCGACCTCTGCGGCAATAGCTGCTACCGTAACTCGCCGGTCTTCCATAATGAGAGCATTCACCTGCTAGACAATGGCAATGGTAATGCGGCGTGGCGTTTCAGACGGTGCATGATCGGTCAACAACATCCTTCCTTCCCTGAATCGCTCTTGCCGTGCCTTGACCCTTGCAACGGACATGCAGTGCTTTCGGTACATTTGTGCCATTCTTCGATGAATTTTCGTTCCCCTCACTCCGTCTTCTGTAAGGAAACACTCTACACCCGTTTTCTCTTCTTTTGAATCCTCCATTTCACTGGTTTCAGCACGAATGGGTGCAGTGGCCGATCAACGCGTGTCGTGCTCGCCCTGTCGTCACGTAGAGTGCACCCATGTCCCTCCAGCGGCGAGTTTAGAACCTCTATGCTCTTATAGGGACCGAACATTCTTCCGCAGGCAATTGCATTACGATCCTTTCAGCGGTTTTCAGTTTATAGCCTCCGGCTCGTATATTTTTTAATGGCCCTCGTACTAATGACTTGTATCACCGTAATGTAATAATAATACAGCACATTTCCGATAGCTAGACATTTCTTATAACTCGACAACTTGTTAAGCAGGGAATACATACAAGAATATACAACAAATGTGAATCCTACATAGGTATCACCCAATTTGGTTTCCGTAATGGATTGGCACCAGAGAGGAATTGCTGGGGATGCAGGTTTTTGGACAAAGATGCATAGATATGTCTGTCGATGTATATGCTTGTTTTATTGATTATGAAAAGGCTTTAGACCATGTGAAACATAAAACATTGTTGTTTATCCTACATGATATTGGCGTGAATGGTACAGATATCTAGATCATTGCCAACTTGTATTGGAGTCAGACCGCATCAGTTAAGGTTGACAGCACACACACCTGTGCTATTGAAATAAATCAAGTAGTGAGGCAAGTCTGTGTTCTGCCTCCACTCCTGTTCAATATTTACTCTGAAAGTATTTTCTGAATCACTGGAAGGAAAGCAGGAGGGCATCGTTTTTAATGGGATCACAAGAATTTATCTGCTATATGCGGATGATCCTGTTCTGCTTGCAACAAGTGCTGAAGATCTGTAGAAATTACTAAACTGTGTGGTTGAACACAGTGCTGCAGTAGGTCTGCGTTTAAACACAAAAAAGACTAAAGCAATGGCCATTAGCAAACATGACATTAAACCTGCTAACTTGATATTTTCTGGCACATCACTGGAGGAAGTACACGCTTTAGGTATCTCGGCAGCGTACTTGATCACAGCTGGAACAATACTGTCGAAATTAGGTCCCAGATTGAACAGGCAAATGCTGCATTCAAAAGAATGCTAATGGCTTTACGTCGCATCGACACAGATAGGTCTTATGGCGACGATGGTATAGGAAAGCCCTAGGAGTTGGAAGGAAGCGGCCGTGGTCTTAATTAAGGTACAGTCCCAAACTTTTCCTGGTGTGAAGATGGCAAACCACATAAAACCACCTCCAGGGCTGCTGACAGTGGTATTCGAACCCACCATCTCCCCGATGCAAGTTCACAGCCGCGTGCCCCTAACCGCCCGGCCAACTCACCCGGTTCAACACAATGAGCAAACTTCTCCGTTACAGGGAATTTAAGATCAACCTCTGTCTCCGTCTACTTCGGTGTTATCTATTTACTGTCGCATTTTATGGTGCCGAGACTTGGACCCTAACAGAGAACACCACGAAAAGACTTCCATTTTTGAAATGTGGTGCTACTGACGCCTGCTCAGTATATTATGGGTTGACAGAATACGTAACACCGACGTACTCCAACGCCTGAACAAAGAGATAGAGGTGATACACAACATCAAAAAGTAGAAACTTGAGTACTTATAATTCGAAATTACAAATACAGACTCCTTCAGCTTATCTTAAAAGGTAAAATTGAAGGAAGGAGAAGTAGGGGAAAAAGGAGAGTATCTTGGCTAAGGAATCTACGAGTACTGTATGGGCTCAGTACCCCCACTCTTTTCCGAGTTGCTGAGGACAAGAACCAGATCGCCCTGTTGACAGCTGACATCCAATGAGGATATGATACGAGAAGAAGAAGGATAATTTTCGCTGGTCAACAAGTAAAAGCTATAATTTCCCTCCTAACGTGACTTCGACGTGTCAACCAATGGGAGCATTATTGCATTGTAAGCTTTATAGAAGAAGAGATACCGACGTAAACTTCTTTCTTCTCTTGCCTTAGCCGTGAAGGAGGGTGTGATGAGGTCGATAAACAAAATGAAATAGATATGCTGGAGGTAGTGGGGTAGAAATCTGAATCTTGGAATGAAATGGAGCATATAACCCTCGTTCGTTCCTGGATAAAGTTTCTGGACCATGCAGGAAAAGAGTTTCGAGAAAGCAGGTAAGAGACAGAAAATTGTCAAATAGTGGACTTATGGTAATGTTGGTGAATGGATGGGACAGGATGAGAACTGTGGACTTTTATATAGTAAAATAGTTACACTAGTGAAGGGAAACAATGATAAAATTGGAGAATACGAAGAGATGGAAGACAACGGAAAAGTTAAAAGGATAACTCACAGTGAAGGACTACCGGCCGCTGATGGTGCATCTGCTATGGGCAGTTTGCTTCTCCGTCGCCTACGTGATGAAGCTGCACGAAGACGAAACGGCTGCGAGAGACGGTCACGTATCACACATTTCTTTCCTTCAAAGAACTAGTCATTTCTTCAGTTTTGTATGTAAGTTTCTTTTTTAATTTTTAACAATTATTTTAGGGTGTATTGTACCTTTCTGTGTCCTTTTTTGCTATATCTTTCAATATAGTGGAGCCGATTACCTTAGATGTTAGGCTCCTTTAAACGACAAGAATCATCATCTTTCTATAGAGTAATATGTAGTCATATAATATGAACTGTGAAGAACCCTCCCCTTATGCCGTAAAACTTGATATTTCGCAAACTCCACACCTACTCAGTCCATATTAGGTCGAGTTTGTGGGAGTTTACTGAACTCTTCATTTTTTTCTTCTTTTATTATTATTTTTCAACAGGCTTTCCTTCGCACCGATACAGATAGGTCGCATAGTGACGATGGGTTAGGAAAGGGCTAGGAGAGTGAAGAAAGCAGCCTGGGCCTTAATTAAGGTACATCTCCAGCATTTTCCTGGTGTGAAAATGGGAAGCAATGGGAAACCATCTTCAGGGTTGCCGACAGTGGGGTTGGAACCCATTATCTCCCGAATGCAGGCTCACAGTTGCACGCCCCTAACCGCAAGGCCAACTCACTCGGTCACTAGCGAGACACTGAGCTATCCTGTTCAGTTCTCCGTTGGTTAAAACTTTTTTATTTTAAAGGGCATGATGCAGCTTCCAACAAGTAATTTTGTGGCATAACCTTAGATTTAACATCGAATCATTACGAAATTAGATTATTTTTTAATTCGTGCACAAATAAGAACCTACATGAGACAGCGATGAAGACAGGATCGTACGAAAAGACCATGTACTTCGAGAGTAAGCACCTTTGGAAAGTCTCTTTGACAACCATTTATGGGGAAATAAGAAAAGTCGATCGATTGCGGTATCTTCGCATATGGGTCCACCCCAATGGTAGAGACGGAACCTTCATCTTAGACAGACGCAGTATACCAACTGTCGCAAAACCATTACAGCAAGAAGTGCATTTCGAAGAACGCCAAAATATACCATTCCAAAACTGTTGTCAGACACCAGCTCTTATATGCTGCGGAGACCTTGCTGATGAATATAAAAGGCGCCTGGTAAAAGTCGAAGGACGTAACCTCCGGAAAATTCATGGGCCAAGAGTGCTCCCGGGTGGAACGTACCGACTGAAAGCGAATTCCGAACTGTACCAACAGTTGAAAACGGCTAACACTAGCGGGTGACGTAGGCGACTGAAGTTTTGTTGGCACCTTCTGAGAATGGAGAACGGCAAGCTTACGAAGAAGATCTTCTAACTCATCAAAAGTTACAAGAATGGAAGCATACGGTAGGGGTGTCACATGTATTTACAGTAGCCAAAAGCTTGGCTTCACACATGACCTAATATTTGAAGTCAAGGAGAAGTGGAACTCCACCACACAGACAACTATTATACTAATCATTTTATAACTACGATTCGGATGTTTCAATCTAAAAATATCCCAAATATGCTCCTAAATGAGCTAAATATGGCTCCTAAATGGAAAATATAACCAATAATGTGATTTTGCCACTAATCTGTATAAATAAAATCGTAACGACCGTGCGTCTGTACATTGAATATTTTGGCGAAATTTTCGTACAATTATCCGCTTCAGGTGTTCAGTCCATCTGTATATTTTTTAGCTGTGATGTGTTATTTGTCGTTTTGTCTGAGTTCTTATAACTGTAAAACTACTGGATGTATTTCTACCAAACTTCATATATAGGATATATCTAAATACCTGAATAACTGGGGATTTGTAGGAAGATAGGAACAGTGATTTTACCCTCCCATACAATATACATGACCAACCTTAATGGAAAACCTTTTTCTCATTTATACATTTCGTTAGAGGATTAATAAGGGATATATAATTAATAAGGGATATATAATTAATCAACGGACCTTTTTTCGTCTATGTTCCAGCGGACTAAAAGCGGGCGTGTGTAAGGAATATTTCTTACAACTGCAAAGCTATTGGAAATATTTCAACCAAACTTCATACTTAGCATCACTTGTCCAAAGGTAGATTTTAACGTCCATAGCCTTTCAAATTCCCGGAATGGACTGGGGAGTTTACAGGAAACCGAAACAGTGATTTTACTCTCCCAAAAATATACAAGAAAAACCCGAATGGAAATCCACCAACCGTGTTGGAAAGCAATTTCTAGAACGTTTCTTCATGCGCACTTTTTCGATAGGAGGATTAATGAGGGAGATAATAACGGACCGTTTTACAGACTATGTCGTGCCACTCCAAGGTGCGTCTACGGGAATAACTAAAGCGTCATTTTACTCTTTTCGATAGAACAGATAAGGGAGGTTATCGTCAACGATTGGTTTCATGAGTCTTTAGCCACAGAGCTGCTCCAGGTTTCAGATAAACAACAATAGGTAACCGAGAAGCAGGAAGAATTTCGCACAACTTCGGACCAGGAGCTGTACCGTTTAGTAAACTCTGTGATCGTCTTTGTTCAGCTTCATCGTACTTTATGTTAATGCCACGCGATTTCGTAGAAAAATACCTTTTTAACATGCAATACTAAACGTTTCAATACAGGCAATTAACTCCGCATAAATTCATGAAGGAATCGTGTAATCCGTTGCTAATTTCCGTGCGAAGAAGGCGTACATATGCTAGTTCTTTTATATAAAATATTATTTTATTCACATAATCTTATTGCACTACAGTACTTGAATTAATTTCCTTACTAGTTCTTTGAAATTAATGTCTCTGTCATAAATTAAACTGTGGTCAGTACTGAATTTATTTTTAATTAATACTGCAGTCTCACGCAGTGCCATCGGCCGTAGCAGTGTTGAAACACCGGATTCCGTGAGATCTCCGAAGTTAAGCAACATTGGGCGTGGTCAAGATTTGGATGGCTTGCCACGCGCTGTTGGCGGGGGGTAAGGGAATGGAAGAGCGGAAAAGAGCTGCCCACCCTACCGCACGTAAACTCCGGCTCAGGCACACCTCTGCGGACGTTCGGACCTGCCTTCGGGCAGAATAACCCTTACCTTACCTTATCTTACACAGTGGTGACAGAGATGATGTAATTGGTCCTGCAAACCAGTAAAAATCATATTAGTTAGCAGAACTAATAATGCACCAACAGTCGCCGTAGACACAAAAGATTTAATTGAAGTAAAATATAGACAAAGAAATACACACCTCTTATTCCACATTCATATCGGTATTTGTGTGTCTAGGAGTGTCGCTAAGCTGCTGGACATTGAAACGCGTTATTCCACTTAATATTCAACTTTGCAGAAGAGGAATTTTATAGTTGAAAATATTTCTTAGCAGGCAAAGTAGAGGTCATACTATGAAAAACATAAAATTAAGCAATTTTCTCAATTGTGCCGAAAGTTGAGGGGCTAAACGGTCGGGAAAGGTTTCAAGTTGTGAGTCTATCGAACTAAGAAAACAAATTTCGAAAAATCACGTCCGGCCTAAATGCAGTTTCCGAAATATAATCTAAAATAGCTTCATTCTTTTACTCGTTTTCTTTTTGATTCAAATCCTAGCCAAGCTAACATTTTTACATAATTATATCTGTAATGTGTTCCGTGGTTCAGTACTCTCAGGCGTTCTTTGATTTTTGAAAAATGTCTGCACCGAATGTAGTTATAAGAGCTTAAGTAAAACTCTGCAATGACTCACATTAGCGCTCGTAGTAGTAGAAAAACGGCAAAATGCTAATCTAATCGATCGGATAACGATTATTAAGGAAAGGATTGTAATTTTCTGGAATAAATGAAGAATATATTCTCATAATTATATTTTTCTAATATTCGTAGCTCATATCCCTAGGATGTTTTCAACATTGAGTTGCTTCCCTGAGGGGCCAGAACTGTCAATTTTTCTTCCGTAGAGAATCATTCCTCCCCAATTTCTTTAACGAAATTTCTTAATTTAAAATTTCCTAGGTATCGGCTCTATCACTGTTAATGTAACTGTCAAGCCTTGAAAATAGTCTCTGTTAGCGTTTTTCAGAAAGGTTACGCGAGAAGGTTAGTCTGAAGTGGTCACGAGCCACAGTTAAGAAGATAAGCTCTTGTGGTATTTCGTTGTCACTTAAAAAGGGTGACATTTTAGTGGAGTTAAATACCCGCACTGCAAGTCTGACTCTAAAGGAAGTTATTCTAAAAATAGTGAGGTAAATCTTTGAGGCCCGATCTTCAATTGAGTCACAATGCGACAAGCACATTCACATGAACTACTTCGGACACCTTATTCAAAGAACCAGGCGTTTTTCTCGTGCGAAATTCATATTTTAAAAGAGTTTACCAGAAACAGCTTTGGCAAATCCGTCCGTCCGTTCTACTGGACCGATTTACTTCATTTCTGTCTTTTCTCCGAAATTACCTGCCGGTGAATTATGAGGTCTCTAAGTTCAGCCGACTTTGAGTAATCATAAAATCAAATCATTAAATGATCACCCTAATAATTACAGGCGAAGGCTTACCCTAACCCGCAATACATTCCGTACTTAGCAGTTTGCTAAGCGATTAACGCTTTCATTAATATTCACATGCGTTTTTCATTCTTAGTAATGCCATTGCATGCAGCCAGGTTTGATTGTTGCCTGTCAAGCCGGAGAGTATACAATTCCTCTGATCACGGAAGAATCCTATTCCGTAATAGATATTCCTTGATTCTCAAACTTTCCCAGCTTCCAAATATATTGAACGCATGACAGAGCGTTCCTAATAGCTTACATGCTGTTAAGAGGAAAAAGTCTACGTACAAACGGACCCCATCCTGACATACGCCTTAGACATTATTTGGGAATCCCTATCGAAGGATAACTTAGCTACAGTGGAAAGGGTGAAGGCCACGTATCTTTCAAAAGTTTACTGCTTGGCAAAAGAGGCACTCCCTCGAGATTAACCTATGACATCTGTTCTATATAGAATAACTACTATTAAAAATAGCATTGCCTTCTACGGCACAATACCAAGCTTTACATCAAGAATTTCAGGATAAAGAAAAGTGAATATATGGATAGATTTTTACGAAACAGACGGCATTTTGACCTCAGAATCGATGAATTCTGATTACAAATTGCGGCATACCACAACGCGCTTCTTATTAAATGTTCACAAAACCATTGAAACGGGCAGGCAAAACAACAGAACTACGCCAGGCATATCAAGAGTGTTATTTGAACAACTTGTAACAAATGCTGCGGAGCAGCACGCGTCCTCTAGTGTGACATTAAACAACTAAATGAAGAAAAAAATTACCAACACAATAAGAAATTGTAAAATGTGCATTTATATGCCCTATAAAATCAGGCTAAATATGCTCAGAAACGTCCAATACAAATAGCAAAGAAGACGGGAAAATATACGTCATTTCTTGAACATCCCAACCCTATTTATAAACAACTCTGTAAGCATCGTTGACGGGTGAGTTTTTCTGCAATTGGAGCAGGGTTGCGATCTAGTGGAGATGAGAGGCAGAAATAGAAACAGCATACTTCAACTGTTGTTAATTGTTTTAGAGGCTTTTGCACAAAAAATACTACTTAATTAATAAATTAATGAATTGCATTCATACATCTTCTTCATAGACTGTTATGCCAATCAGCGTTCAGTCTGCAAGCCTCTTAAGTTAATTAAGAAGGTATAATGATACGTTATTTACAGTAGATAGTGTAGATGTATCCGGCTCCTCTGTTGAATCACTGTAGTGGTCTTCGGTCCAGAGGATCCCATTATCAATCCCGGATTAAGGAATCTATTTACAAACGAAACATTTTATTGCGACATTGCTTTTCAAAATTTATCGTATATAACGGCGAAATATAACGGTTCTGTCTAAATCCTATATAAACACAGTGTTCAAAAAGTCGCTTATTACGACTTAGTGTATAAAATGGCGTATTTTATCACATTTTCGGAGAAATATATGGACTATAACGTCTAACGTATATTTTTGTATGTTACACGTTTGGGAGTTGCTGACAGCGCTGTGAAGATGTCGCAAAAGAAAGAGTAGGTGTTTAATATTAAATAAGTCACACATAATACGAGCGATTACTAGGATGACAAACAAACGACAGCAGCGCGAAGGAATTAGGCGTATCCCGCTCAAGGATTTCTACAATTTGAAAGCACAGACAGTACATATTTATTAACCAATATCGTGTGCGAAATAACTGATCAGTTTACACTGTTGCTACTACCTTCCTCACTTATTATGTTACTGACATGTTATAGCTGTTCGTACTGAGCATTAGAAGAAACATTCCTCTCCGTTGCACTCCATAAATACCGTGTTACAAATACAGCACTTAACCCCTGTTTCACTTATGATTTTTGAAGTTTTTACTTTATTCTGTTAAGGGGAGAGACCCAGCTTAACAAAGGAAAAAGGCAATAATCTTTCAATTGTTAAATATGCTACAAATATTGTTGACAAATGCTGCACATATCTCAGTATTGGCATGCTTCCAGAAGCAACTTCAGTAATATCAAAATTCTAATTATAGGATTTTAAAATAAAATCTTCAAAATTTCCCGCCTTTTTAACAATATATCACCGTTTCCCTTATAAATTCCAAGTTTATAAGAATTGTCGTACGTTTCTTTTTTGTGTGTGTGTGTATCAAACCTCCACCTACAAAATGAACCACAATCACTAAAATACGCTTTATTTAGATATTTTTATCCAGTTTTTATTCTGAGCACTTGAAAATATTAGGTTTTTGTAAATAAATATATTATATAAGATCTAATATAAATCCTATCGACCTGAATGAGGTACAGATTGTAGTACAACACTATGGGAGCAAACCTTTAAAAATCATCAATATCGGTGGAACAGTTAGACCGGTTTGTGCGAATATCGGCTATAACGACCGTTAATTGCTAGTTCCTTCGGAGTCGTTATAACCGGTTTCAACAGTATTAAAACAGTTTACTAAAACAGCTTTGTCCAATTCGTCTGTCCGTTCTGCTGGACCGACTGGCTTCATTTTAGTTTTATTCTCTCCGGAATTACCTGTCAGTGAATCATCAGGCATTGATAGGTATCTAAGTTCAGTCGTCTTTGAGTAATCCTAAAATCAAATCACTAAATGACCACTCCAGGTGAAAGCTTACAGTTGCCCACAATACAATCTTTACTTAGCGGGTTGCACAGTTAAGGGGCAACATCTTTACCTGAATCCAGGTGATGGCTTACGCTAGCCCGCAATACATTCTGTACTTAGCGGGTTGTACACTGTTAAGGGGCAGTTTCTTTATGTAAGGATATTGGCGAAGCTAAACGCTTAAAAATGACGGCAAATGTAGACGAATCTATAATTTCAATTAAACTTGGTACACAAATGACTTGATACTATCTGCAGATAAATATTTTCGGAGTAACACACTCATAGGGATGAAGCGGGCCGGCATATACAGTACAGTTATCACTTTATTATTCATTTAAAGGAATCAACTATTTTACAGACAATATGGGCTACAAATATGGGCTACATGTAAAAATCATCGAAAACGGCCAATATTAGTGTAGAATCCATACTTCTCGGGGTCGCTGAGATGAATATTGTGACGCTCTTGATCCCGTTTACGTCCAAGTTCAGCCTCCATCGTCACTGGGGAAGGGGTGAAAAACAATATATTGTACTAATTGATCGAGATTTGTGTTGAATCCGCAGTTCTCGGGTTCACTAGGCTGTATCAATAACAGCTGGAATCATGTACATCATATCTACCGTAGGACGACGCCCAAAATACATACAGTACCCCCAATGGCACTACAGCCCTTGAAGGGCCTTGGCCTACCAAGCGACCGCTACTCAGCCTGAAGGCCTGCAGATTACGAGGTGTCGTGTGGTGAGCACGACGAATCCTCTCGCTCGTTATTCTTGGCTTTCTATACCGGGGTCGCTATCTCACCGTCAGATAGCTCCTCAATTCTATTCACTGAGGCTGAGTGGACATCGAACCAGCCCTCAGGTCCAGGTAAAGATCCCTGACCATACCGGGAATCGAACCCGGGGTCTCCGGGTATGAGGCAAGCACGCTACCCCTACATCATGGAGCCGGTACATACAGTACAGTAAACACTTATTTTTATAAAATGAAAATGAAATATCGTATGGCTTTTAGTGCCGGGATATCCCAGGACGGGTTCGGCTCGCCAGGTGCAGGTCTTTCTATTCGACTCCTGTAGGCGACCTGCGCGTCGTGATGAAGACAACACATACACCCAGCCCCCGGGCAATTGGAATCAACCAATTAAGGTTAAAATCCCCGACCCGGCCGGGAATCGAACCCGGCACCCTCTGAACCGAAGGCCAGTACGCTGACCGTTCAGCCAACGAGTCTGACACTTATTTTTATTATTCATTTAAAGGGATCAGCTATTTTACAGACAATGTGAGCTACAAAACGGACAAAGCACTTCGTGAAACAAGACAATCTAAAGCTAAGCCCTTTAATTAAACCCACGGCAATAATTCTAAAACTATGAAAGAGATCGTAAAACATCAATGAACATCACAATGAAGAAATCTAAAAAAAATCACTTCACACATAATTAAGAGGTAGTCTTCTTCTTCTTAGCGTGCCTGTCCACCTCGGACGTTGGCGATCAACATGGCTATTCTGACTTTATCCATTGCAATTCGGAACAGTTGTGCAGATGTTTTGTTGAACCAGGTTTTAAGATTGTCGAGCCGGGAGATCTTTTTCCTTCTACTTTTCCTTGCAGGATACGTTGAAGCAGCCCATATATTCTCTGATTCCTCATGATGTGTCGAAATTATTGTAGTGTTTGACACCTGATGGTGTTGATCAGCTCTTGTCTCTTGTTAGGTCGGCGTAGAACCTCAACGTTTGTAAATTTCTGATTCCATGATATTCTCAAAATTCTTCTGTATAGCCAGAGTTCAAATGCTTCCAGTCTAGCAGTGGTGGCTTTTGTAAGTATCCAAGTTTCCACACCGTAAAAGGGAACTTAAAACACATAGCACCTAAGGAGCCGCATTTTGGTATCCATGGTAAGGTCGTAATTCTTGAAGGTTGAGCACATTGAGTTGTAAACACTCCTCGCTTTTCCAATGTGACACTTTATCTCTTGCAAATTGTCCCATGCTTCGTTAATGATGGCACGCAGGTACGGATACTGTGAAAATCTCTCTATACTTGCTCCATTGAGGAGCAGATTCACGCCTCGGATGTTCTTCTTACTGATGATCATAAATTTTGTTTTATTAATGTTGATGTCCAGACCATATCTCTTGCTTGTTTCAGAAATTTTGTTCATCAACTTCTGTAGTTATGCCATCGTATCTGCAAAGACAGCTGTGTCATCTGCGTAGCGCAAATTGTTGAGGTTGACACCATTCACTGAAATTCCTTCTTCCACATCAAATAGCCCTTCTTTGAATACGTGCTCAGAATAAAATTTGAAGAGTATCGGTGATATTATACATCCTTGCCTGACCCCTCGGCGTATTTTCACTTGCTCAGATTGGTCTTGATCTATTTTCATGACTGCAGATTGGTTCCAGTATAAATTTGCTACTATTCTTAGATCTTTCCAATCAATTTCTTTTTTCTTGAGTACGTCTATCATGTGTTCATGATTCACACGATCAAACGCCTTTTGATAATCAATGAGGCATGCAAATACATTACAGTTGATACCCCTACATCTTTGGAACAGTACCTGTACACTAAATATTGCTTCTCTAGTTCCAACTGCCTTTAAAAACCCAAACTGATTGGTCGCTATCTGTTCATCACAAATACTGTATATCCGCTTGTGTATCACTTTTAAGAAATAATTTTAGCAGGTGGCTCATTCAGCTGATGGTACGCTAGTCCCCACATTCTTTGGCGTTTGATTTCTTAGGTAAAGCAATAATTCTGATTTTAACCATTCTGGAGGGATTTTACCTGATGAGGAAATGTCGTTCAATATTTTCTTGTAATTTTTATTTTTTCTTCACTGAGCAGTTTGAGAAATTCTTCTTGTATGCCACCTGTCCCAGCTGCTTTCCCTTCTTTCATTTGTTGCATGCCCGCTTCCATTTCACTTACTACGATATCTGGTCCCGTTGTATCTGATACCTCTAGTTCCTGTCTCCTCATGTCATCTTGGAATAACTGTTCCAGATAAATCTCCCATTTTTTCTTTTTTTCTTCCTTGTCGATTATGAGGTTACCACTACTGTTTACTAGCTTCGCACAGTGTGATTTGCGGTATATTTTGTTGCCTCTCTGACCTTCCGGTGCACATCAAAATCGACATGTCTACTCTGATAAAAATCTACTTACGCACATAATTCAGTTTATTCTTTCTCTATGGCTGCTCTGATTTTCCTTCTAATTGTATTTTGAATCGCTCTGAATTCCATCAGATTACCTCCTCTCTTCCTTCTTTCCTCCATTAGGTCCAGAAACTCGTTTGTGATCCACGTTTTCCTCTTTGTAAAGTCCGGTCACAAATACTCTTCTTTTACTTCTTTTATCACTTCTTGTAGCTGTGTGAGTTTTCATTAGCATCGTCACCGTTGTCAGTAAATTTATTGTTTAAAGCAGTCTTGACTGTCTGCTGTATGGTAGTATCTTTGAATTTTCTCAAGTCGTATTTCCGTGCTGTTTTGGGGACAACATACACTGACTGACAGAGCAAATGCAACACCAAGAAGGAGTGGTCAGAACTTTATGCCAATTGCAGGGTAGACTGACGTCACTGAGGTATGTTCATGATGTGAAATGCGCCGCTGTGCTGCGCACGTAGCGAACGATAAATGGGACACGGCGTTGGCGAATGGCCCACTTCGTACCGTGATTTCTCAGCCGACAGTCATTGTAGAACGTGTTGTCGTGTGCCACAGGACACGTGTATAGCTAAGAATGCCAGGCCGCCGTCAACGGAGGCATTTCCAGCAGACAGACGACTTTACGAGGGGTATGGTGATCGGGCTGAGAAGGGCAGGTTGGTCGCTTCGTCAAATCGCAGCCGATACCCATAGGGATGTGTCCACGGTGCAGCGCCTGTGGCGAAGATGGTTGGCGCAGGGACATGTGGCACGTGCGAGGGGTCCAGGCCCAGCCCGAGTGACGTCAGCACGCGAGGATCGGCGCATCCGCCGCCAAGTGGTGACAGCCCCGCACGCCACGTCAACCGCCATTCTTCAGCATGTGCAAGACACCCTGGCTGTTCCAATATCGACCAGAACAATTTCCCGTCGATTGGTTGAAGGAGGCCTGCACTCCCGGCGTCCGCTCAGAAGACTACCATTGACTCCACAGCATAGACGTGCACGCCTGGCATGGTGCCGGGCTAGAGCGACTTGGATGAGGGAATGGCGGAACGTCGTGTTCTCCGATGAGTCACGCTTCTGTTCTGTCAGTGACAGTCACCGCAGACGAGTGTGGCGTCGGCGTGGAGAAAGGTCAAATCCGGCAGTAACTGTGGAGCGCCCTACCGGCATCATGGTTTGGGGCGCTATTGCGTATGATTCCACGTCACCTCTAGTGCGTATTCAAGGCACGTTAAATGCCCACCGCTACGTGCAGCATGTGCTGCGGCCGGTGGCACTCCTGTACCTTCAGGGGCTGCCCAATGCTCTGTTTCAGCAGGATAATGCCCGCCCACACACTGCTCGCATCTCCCAACAGGCTCTACGAGGTGTACAGATGCTTCCGTGGCCAGCGTACTCTCCGGATCTCTCACCAATCGAACACGTGTGGGATCTCATTGGACGCCGTTTGCAAACTCTGCCCCAGCCTCGTACGGACGACCAACTGTGGCAAATGGTTGACAGAGAATGGAGAACCATCCTTCAGGACACCATCCGCACTCTTATTGACTCTGTAGCTCGACGTGTTTCTGCGTGCATCGCCGCTCGCGGTGGTCCTACATCCTACTGAGTCGATGCTGTGCGCATTGTGTAACGTGCATATCGGTTTGAAATAAACATCAATTATTCGTCCGTGCCGTCTCTGTTTTTTCCCCAACTTTCATCCCTTTCGAACCACTCCTTCTTGGTGTTGCATTTGCTCTGTCAGTCAGTGTATTTCATTCTGATCTTAAAATTTCCAACGACTGGGACATGGTCTGATTGTATGCCTGCTCCTGGATACGTTCTGACAGATTTACGGCCATGTCTGTATCTGTTGTTCACCATCATGAAATCAATCTGATTCCTCACAATGTGTCCTGGTTTGTCCATGAGCGATGTCCATGTGTAGACATTCAAAAAAGTACCCGGCCATGCGTGGGCCGAATTCATCAATACACGTTATCTGAGCTATTTAAAACGAGTTCTCTGGAGCAGCATGGGACCTCTAGTAGGATTTTAAGCTCGTCTTAATACATTTACCTTTATCAACATACAAGACATCATAGTGCTAGAAACGCACAATAGGGAATAAATCGCTTCAGATTGGGTTGGCGTCAGGAAGTTCACCTGGCCATAAAACTGGGCCACATTCAGTAAAAGTGTCGACCCTAATGAATTGGAAAAATAATATGCTAGGAAGAAGAAGCATTTTAGGTAGAGATTTCAAATTTCGTCTGCACTAAAATAAATTCTAAGTCGATTTTCTTGAATACTGGGTGATAGCTACAGTAGATGGACACCCCTGTGTGAGTTGTTATTGTTGCTCACGGTGTTTTTCATTTACTGAAATGGATTGGCGTGCGCGAGACTGGCATCTGTAGTATGGGAGGCCGTGGGGGGAGCGGCCTGGAAGGTGAACATACACCTACATATCACAATATTAGGGGGCAAGCCTTTGTGCACTCCACAGCTGTTCTTGCAGGACAACGTCCTCGTCTTCATAGTCCTTGATAGTGTAGACCAGTAGACCGCATCCCTCGCATCAGTAATAAGAAATAAAAAAAAATATAATTACTTGGGAGGAACCTCCGTGCCTCTGATGGCAGCGCGCCGACCTCTTACCGCTGGTTCCCACGGTTCAAATCCCGGTCACTCCACGAGAGATTTGTTCTGGACAAAGCGGAGGCGGAGCAGGTTTGTAATCAGAATACTCCGGTTTTCCCTGTCATCTTTCATTTCAGCAACACTCTCCCATCTAATTTCATCTGTTAGTCATTAATCATTGGCCCAGAGGAGTGCGACAGGCTTCTGCAGCCGGCACAGTTCCTATCTTCTCCGCTAGATTCATTCCATTCCTGACCAAGTCGAATGACTGGAAACTGGCTGTGGATTTTTCATAAGTAGTTGGGAAAGTACCGAGCGGAGAGACCACGCGTCTTAATCCATCCCGTCAGTGTTGACTCGGATGTCACGCAATGTGCACGTCTCCACTTCCGAGTTCATCATCCTTTAATATTGAAAACATTTTAGCAGACAAAGTAAGGGTCGCCATACTACGAAAAATGTGAAATTAAGCCATTTTCTCAATTTTGCACAAAGTTGAAGAGTTAGAGCGCTCGAAAAATTTCAAATTGTGAGTCTTGGATAGCTTTATCAAACTAAAAAAAACAACAACACATTTCTACAATCACTTCCGGCCTAAATGCAGTACCGGAAAAACAGCTTAACTCGCTTGTTTCTTTGTTCGCTTTCTTTTTGACAGAAATCCTATCCAAATTAACTTATTTACCTCATTCTTCCAGTAATGTGTTCCTTGGTTCAATGCCCTCAGGCATTTTTTTATTTTTTGAGAAACGTTCACACCAAATTTAGTTATAAGGGCTTAGAGTGAAACTCTGCATTGACTCACATTCGCGCTCCTAGTGGCAGAAAAAAGGGAAACTGCTAATCTAATCGATCGGATAACGATGAAGGAATGGATTCTAAATTTTAGGAATAAATAAATAATATATTCTCATACTGTACTTTATTATATTTCTCAAATTCGTAGCTCATATCCCAAGGACGTTTTCAACATTGAATTACTTACCTCAAGGACTAGAACTGTGGATTATTTTTAACAAGTTGCTGAACTTCGCACTGACATAGATAGATATTATGGCGACGTTGGGATAGGCAAAGGCTAGAAGTAGGAAGGAAGCGACCGTGGCCTTAATTAAGGTACAGCCTCAGTATTTTTATGGTGCGAAAATGGGGAAACCACCAAAAACCATCTTCAAGGGCTTCGGGCAGTGGGGGTAGAACCGACTATCCGCCAAATGGAAGCTCACAGCTACGTGATCCGAACCGAGCGGCCACTTACTCGGTCTGTCTAAATTTTCAGATATGCATATACTAGTCTCTCTTCTAAAACACATGGAGTTTTCTTTAAAACCCTGACATCGATTTCGCGCCTCAGTACACCCTTGTCTACGTTCCAGGCTGTAGTATACTCATCATCATCACCATCATTAGGCCCATCGTCTTAATCACTGTCATTAGCATCAACAGCTCCCGTAAGCACTAATTCTATTTCATTTGCCTCTGAAAAGGGGTCATCATCATCATCGTCATCAATATCATTATCATAATCATCATCTTATTCTTTTAGCTGTCAAAAATGTATCTGTATCTGAAATTGACTAATGTTCATCTTTTGAATGCCCAGCAAATTCAATACATTAAGAAATATATTTGTGTTTGATTGTCACCTCAAGCAGTGATGAAGGTTTTTTTAATATCAGTTTAAATTCTCACACCATTCCTGTAACAAATACACCAAAATACGTTTCATTTGACATAGTTTAATTCCACTATAATTATCTGGTGGGGACCAATGTTCTTATCATCATTTAGAACGCCTGGAAGGTATGCATAGCCTCTTAATGGCGTGGATGCACAAGTTGCCGGCTTAACTCCTAGCCATTCTAGTGTAAGGACACCTGTGTTACCGCTGCTGTAGAGCGGGTTGTGGCCTGTCCAGGTTGAATATTCCTGATCATGGATCGCAATGCGAAGGGACTTTTGTCTCCACTAGATACTTTAGTGTCAGCCTCCTGCGCTATCCACGGTTTCTTGTCAACTCTCACGGGAACTGGCGGGAGCAAGAATGCCATTAGCTAGGCAGCATTGTTGGCGACTCTGATGCGTTAAAACATTACATTCCTTTATTAAATATATCAGTAAAACTGAGATTATGAATTAATTTGGATAACATTTTACGCCCATTTCACCAGTTTTAGGTTCTTTGCTTTAGGCTATTTTTAAGTCTTTTTACAGATCGTTTTTAGGCAATTTATAGTTCTTCAACCTTCGAATCTTACTTATCACCTTATCAGACATCGGAGATAGGGACCGTGATCACCGCCAGACTGATGCACCCAGACCCCATCTCCCGGAAACATTACGAAATTCATGTACCGTGTCTTCAAATATATGTATTACACGTGTTGTGTTTTCACATTTTCGGGAAATATAAAATAGTTGCGATGGCTTCTGAATCAACACTCGTATTTAGTGGTCATGAGTATATCAAAGCGAAAAGCAAGGACATCTCCGTACATGATATGAAGGCCCTTGAAGGGGTGGAAGGTAAAGGCTTCCACTATCCGTAACCTCGGCACTTTTTGGGGTTGAGTGGTCAACTCTACGCCCGGTCACCTTTTACCCAGGAATTAACCTGGTACTCTTTTTTAGTGTTAAAAATTTCGTCTGGCTATTTATAACCGAGGGCAGTCCTTGTAAGGCAGACGCTCCGATGGGGTTGGGCGGCATCTGCCATGTGTAGGTAATTGGGTGTTATTGTGGTGGAGGATAGTATTATGTGTGGTGTGTGGATTGCAGGGATGTTGGGGACAGCACAAACACCCAGGCCCCGGGCCATTGGAATTAACCAATAAAGGTTAAACTCCCCGACCAGGCCGGGAATCGTACCCGGGACTCTCTGAACCGAAGGCCAGTACGATGACCATTCAGCCAATGAGTGGGAAATTTTTGGTGTAGGCTGAGTGAACCTCAAGGCCTTCTGAACCTTTGGAAGTGGAAATCTTGTTTTCTTAAATTTTCGACTTTCTGACGGGAAATCAAACCCACTTCGTTCCGGATCAACTGAGCACGCCTTTTCCGCCTCGACCAGGCAGCCCCCGGTTACGAAAATGTGCGTTTTAATAATAATAATAATAATAATAATAATAATAATAATAATAATAATAATAATAATAATAATAATAATAATAATAATAATAATAATAATAATAATAATTTTATTTATTTATTTATTTATTTATTTATTTATTTATTTATTTATTTATTTATTTATTTATTTATTAATGAATAATAATAATAATGGTAACTGGATGCCTGGATGCGCAAAAGCTCTTAAGAACTTTATTCATTCACCGAACGATTCACTTCAGTCGCGCGAAAAGGGCGTATGAAATTCCATCAACATTTAGTACGAATTCGTGATTGACCGAGGAAATCTTCCTCATCATCAATGGAACGCGACAAACCGGAGTCCACTGGTTAGTAGACGCCCAAAAGGATCTCACACGTCAATATTGACCCACTGGCAACCACACGGACTACATATAGACAGAAAACCAGTTCACATAAGATCACACCCAAGGAACCGATGGCGAGAAATTTGAAACTCCTCAACTCATGGACATAAGACTTGACATGACTTAAAGCAACAGAATGAGGAAGTTTTGGAAACATAAGAAGAACGAGAAGGTCAGTGCTAACTACTGGTTCTGCGTTCTGATGACAGGGACGAATGCATAATAATAATAATAATAATAATAATAATAATAATAATAATATATAATAATAATATATAATATTATTATAATAGAGAAGGCTTTCGGTTAAAAGTATTGAAAATAGAAGGATTCCAAGGTAGGAAAGTAAAAACGACTGGTTCAAAGTGGTCTGAAGACAGAAAGAAGAAACATAGTGAACAGATGAAAGCGTACTGGAAGAAAAGGAAAGAACAAAGAAGAAGGAATTGAAATTGGCACGTGGTCCTCTGGTGGCCCATTCGAAAGAAGAAGAATAATAATAATACCGAGCGAGTTGGTCGTGCGGTTAGGGTTGCTTAGTTGTGACCTTCCATTCGCGAAATGGAGAGTTCGAATCCCACTGTCGGCAGCCCTGATGATTGTTTCCCGTGGTTTCTCATTTTCGCACCAGGTAAATACTGGGACTGTACCTCAAGGAAAGCAACGGCCGCAACCCTTCGCATACCTCCGTCGCCGGAAACCTTTGATGTGTTAGTGCGACGTCAAACTACTAGAATAATAATAATAATAATAACAATAATAATAATAATAATAATAATAATAATAATAATAATAATAATGTCCGCCTCCGTTGTGTAGTTGTTAGCGTGATTAGCTGCCACCCCCGGAGGTCCGGGTTCGATTTCCGGCTCCGCCACGAAATTTGAAAAGTGGTACGAGGGCTTGAGCGGGGTCCACTCAGCCTCGGGAGGTCAACTGAGTATAGGTGGGTTCGATTCCCGCCTCAGCCATCCTGGAAGTGGTTTTCCGTGGTTTCCCCACTTCTCCTCCAGGCAAATGCTGGGATGGTACCTAACTTAAGGCCACGGCCGCTTCCTTCCCTCCTCCTTGCCTGTCCCATCCAATCTTCCCATCCCCTCACAAGGCCCCTGTTCAGCATAGCAGGTGAGGCCGCCTGGGCGAGGTACTGGTCATTCTACCCAGTTGTATCCTCCGACCCAAAGTCTGAAACTCCAGGACACTGCCCTTGAGGAGGTAGAGGTGGGATCCCTCGCTGAGTCCGAGGGAAAAACCGACCCTGGAGCAACCAATGTCAACGAATTACTGTGAACATACGGTACATTTGTTTGTTTAGAGTTCACTTAGAGGCGCTCATATCATTTATAATTTATGCACCTAAGGGGTAAATTGGTGGCGGAGAAGATAATTGAATGTGAACGCACCATGTTAGCGCCTACAACATTTTTTGACTGAAGATAATGTTTTCTTGTCTACTGAAAGATTTCAGTTCAAGCATGTCCTTACCGCAATGTGTTATTTCACACCGCGCTATTCGCTTTTCGCAGTCGATTTAATATTCAGTGTAGTGTGTCCCCCAGGACAGCTGAACTCGTGCGCATACAATGGGTGCGGAACAGCTGCCCTCTCTTAGAGGGGTGTGAGTGTGTGTGATAGGGGCGTCAAGGTGGTACAAGTGATTACAGAGTAAACCTCCTAAAGGACTTCAGCGCCCAAAGAACCGCTCTATTAGGTAATGTTGTGTGTCTTCTCTTCCTTGTCCATATGGCCACCTGTCAATGTTGGCAGCCTGGATAATGTAGTGCTTTTTAAGTCCACTATTGTGTGGTTCATGTAGATTCTTATGACTGTGTTTTGATAGCAAGTAATTTTTTGTGCGTTATGTATTCTCAAAGACAAAGTTCATGACGCTCGGATGTTAAGGAAAGTTTATATTTCTTTCCTCAGGTCATTTTACCCGAAATCTGAAAAAAGAAAAGAAAAAAAACTGTAAATGATGGATTCCTCAGACCCCGTTTAAACAATTTTATGTTGAATAGAACCAGCTTTTGGGTGGTTAGGCTGTGTGCATTTTGCAGAGTTTCGCCCAGACGTGCCATTTGGGCTCATCAGCTGGATTGGCACGCCCCTCCAGGACTCTACTTAGCAGTGGCAGACCAAGCGCATGGTCCCGCCGTGTTAGTAAATAGGGATTGCTAACCTGCTAAAGGAGAAGTGAATTCTCCGATTCCAAAAAATATTACTCCCCATGGAGTTAACTCCCTGGGCGAAACTCTGCAAAATGCACACGGCCTAACCTCCCAAAAGCTGGTTCTATTCATGTGATTGTAAGATCTGTGGCCGTGAAAGCCATTTTTGATAATTTTGTATTGAATTTATATTTCGGCCTTTATTATTGATTTGCTCATTTTAGTGATATAAAATCATATTTGGTTAGGGAAAGATTTTTAATATTTTTGTTTAAATTGAGGCAATGTTTTGAACAATAATACTATTGGCTTCACGTTCAACTAACTACTTTTACGGATTTCGGAGACGCCGAGGTGCCGGAATTTAGTCCCGCATGAGTTCTATTTTGTGTCATTAAATATAACAACAAGAGGCTGACGTATTTGAGCACCTTCAAATACCACCGGATGAGCCAGAATTGAACCTGCCAAGTCGTGGTCAGAAGGCCAGTGCCTCAGCCGTCCGAGCTAGTCAGCCCGGCGGAATTGTCTTTAAGAAGGTACGCGTTATCTGCGTCGAGTTTCAAACACCGGATTTCAAAAAAACTGTAATAGTTGCATTATATTTTTCCCCGAAACAAATAGGTAGCAGGTTTATGAGACATGATTCCGAAAAAAGAAAAAGAAAGGAGATGCTGTACGAACCTACGCCAACAGATTCCAGAAAGCATGCTAATATTTCGCTTTTTGGTCCTTTTTAAAAAAAATTGTAAAACAGAGTGAGAAATGCGTCTCTGGGCTATGATGCTGGAACCTCGATATCTCGAATCACCTCGCGAGCTAAATTTTATTACGAGTTATCGAAATTTCGAGATACAGAGAATACCGTTTTTGAGCATGTATACCACATAATTGACTCATATGTATCTACGTCTAATACTGAATATATTACTTTTAATAGTATTTAAAAATGTACAAACAAACTCTATTTTACGGCATCATTTTAATAGTAACCCTCATTATAGTAACGTTTTAAAGAGCCTCCGTGGCTCAGCCAGCAGCGCGCCGGCCTCTCACCGCTGGATACCGTGGTTCAAATCCCGGTCACTCCATGTGTAATTTGTGCTGGACAAAGCGGAGGCGGGACAGGTTTTTGTCCAGGTATTCCGGTTTTCCCTGTCATCTCTCATTCCAGCAACACTCTCCATTAAGATTTCATCTCATCTGTCAGTCATTTATCATTGCCCCAGAGGAGTGCGACAGGTTTCGGCAGCCGGCACATTTCCTATCCTCGCCGCTAGATGGAGGCTTCATTAATTCCATTCCTGAACCTGTCGAATGACTGGAAGCAGGCTGTGGATTTTCATTTTTCATTCTAGTAACGTTTTAGAAGACAGGATATAGTACATACAGTAGCGAAACAAGAAACATACCTCGGTTAACACCTTTGGAAAAAAATCATTAGTCTCTTCTGTTTGTTACTGTTAACTTTTCCTCCCTTCACGTTGAAACTTCTCGTCAACACCACTGAGCCGAGATTCGTAAATGGAGCTTGTCATCCGCGACTTCGGGGGTTGCTTTGGTACATGACCGATAATTAATTCACATCCGAGAAACAGAGAGGTTTCGCCGATTTTCCGATCACTAGAAGTTTTAGTTTTTCGGTTTATTTCATATTAGCTCCTAGCATCACTATAAACCTTCCTTTACTTGTTAACTGTTCCTCACAAATCACAAATTCCGTATTGCACAGTGAATGAAAATGAATGAAAACCTACAACCTGTTTTTCAGTCATTGACCGGGTCAGGGATGTGATGAATGAAACATATATAGGCTGTTATTACAATGGGGTCGCCACTCCAAAGGTAATTTATATTACTGAGTGATAAATGCTATGAAATGATAATTGAGAGTGTTTTTGGAATGAAAGATGACAGGGAAAACCGGAGTACCCGGAGAGAAACCTGCGCTTTGTCCAGCACAAATCACACATACGCAGGTTTCTTAATATAGCTGTGATACATATACCATACAAACGTTGTTACATTCGGCGAGTGTTATCTGACTGATTAGTTTACATGTGCGATTCCTTTCTTTAACATTAATGCAGTGACTTTATGGATGAGGCTGAGGAGGAAACGAAAGTAGACTGTGTTTAATTTGTAGCTTATTTTCCTCTCCATTTTACCGTGAACTTAAATACTGAGCTTCATAAATTTACGTGCCACCGTTTCCTCGTGATGTTGTTCAGCAGAGCTGGTTGATATGTCAAACCTGTTGTCATAAGAGCAATACTGTTTTCCTAAGGCGACAGACACTCCGGAAATGAAAATCGATATTTTGGTCATTTTGGTGAAATTTTTTAATGACTGAAATTGAAAGGATTGAGTTTCTTTTTTCTTGTCACGAAGTTATTCCACTGAATTCAAACAATTTATCACTGTAATAATGCTTTGTTTGCCAATTGTAATTTTACATTTAAATCCCATGTCCCCCCATAATATTCGGCTGAATGTAACAACATTTGTATGGTATATGTATCACAGCTATATTAAGAAAAATGCGTATGGAATTTTTGATTGCAGATTTGTTACAAGTAGTAGGAATTTTTAAGTCCAAAATTTTAGAACGTGAAAATTACACAAACTTTAGTACGATATAATTTATCTCCTTATATAAATTACATACAGAAAAATCGATACGTACTGCTTTTAAAAGAAGTATTATCTACCTAATTGCAAATTTACATTAACGTGTTATTTACATTTCATGAAAAAATTGAATTAAAAATTAAATTTTTTTTTAACTATTAATTGTATATGAAAAAAAATGTTCGAGATATCTCTACTTTTATGTAAGTGACATTCCCGCAAAGTTTCGTGAAAATCCATGCGTTATGTAAAAATATATTTTTATCTCCGGAGTGTCACCTTAAGATGGTGTCCGGCTCGTTGGCTGAATTGTCAGCGTAATGGCCTGCGGTTCAGAGGGTCCCAGGTTCGATTCCCGCCCGGGTCTGGGATATTAATCGCTTCTGATTAATTCTTCCGTTACCGACCTGGATAGCTGCAGTCGCTTAAGTGCGGCCAGTATGCAGTATTCGGGAGATAGTGGGTTCGAAACCCACTGTCGGCAGCCCTGAAAATGGTTTTCCGTGGTTTCCCATTTTCACACCAGGCAAATGCTGGGGCTGTACCTTAATTAAGGCCATGGCGCTTCCTTCCCATTCCTAGCCCTTTCCTGTCCCATCGTCGCTATAAGACCTATCTGTGTAGGTGCGACGTAAAGCTACTTGCAAAATTTCTTCTGTTTGTGTCCGTTCTAACACTCTCCTCTTCATATTCACACAGCACACTACACTACCAACCACCACAGAAACACGCAATAGTGATTACATCCCTACATATAGGGTTAGCGTCAGGAAGGGAATCCGGCCGTAAAACAGGGCCAAAATATACATGTGCTATTAAGTTCGCACACGCAACCCCACAGATGTGGGAGAAGCGGTATGAAAAGAAGCAGAATAAGAAGAAGTGTAGCCTTAACATGGAATTGTCTATAGGTCAGAAAATTACAGAGAACGGTAGATGCACCTCTGAAGTTAGATGGCGTATTGCTCAGGCGGAAACAGTTTTTATGTAGAAGAGGAGTAAAATTTATTTTCTTTACATCGCACAGGCACATGGAAGGTTTTCGATGACGTAAGGATGGGAAAAGGTTAGGATTGGAAAGGTAGCCACCGTGAACTTCGCCTGGTGTGAAAATGAGAAACCACGGAAAACCATCTTCAGGGCTGCAGACGGTGGGATTTTAAACCACCAACTACCGAATGCAAAGCTCACAGCCACTCACGGCCAACTCACTCAGTAAGTGGAGACTACTGTGTACCAGTCAACTTCCCCTCACCGGGCGAGGTGGCCGTGCGCGTTGAGGCTCGCGGCTGTGAGCTTGCATCCGGGAGATAGTAGGTTCGAATCCCACTATCGGCAGCCCTGAAGATGGTTTTCCGTGGTTTCCCATTTTCACACCAGGCAAATGCTGGGGCTGTACCTTAATTAAGGCCACGGCCGCTTCCTTCCAACTCCTAGGCCTTTCCTATCCCATCGTCGCCATAAGACCTATCTGTGTCGGAGCGACGTAAAGCCCCTAGCAAATAATAAACAACTTCCCCTCTGAATGAGAATGTTACGTGCATGGTACGTCTGTGAAAAATGAAAAGAACCGCCTTAAAACTTTGAAAATGTAGGTAGTGCTACTGTTAATGTTATAAATTATTTAAATATCCGCATTGTCAATGCAGTTCAAAGCCTAGTATATTCGCTATTACATGAAATACATAAATACATATATAAGTACATGTTTCGAGAATCTAGTAATCTATTATTCAGTTTACAGATTGAAATAATATGAATGTGTTAAACCTTTCTTAAAATTATTCCCTGGCAGAAAACTGGTTAAAAACAACACAACAAAATAAAAGTTCAAACATGAATAACATTCATGTTATGACCTATCTTGTCCTGCAAATTTCGTGTGAGATTTCATGTATGGTATTAATATTAAGCTGATTCCCAATTATCAAAGACCGCTTCTGTGATGTAGTGGTTAGTGTGATTAGCTGCCATCCACGGAGGCCCGGGTTCGATTCCGCGCTCTGCCACGAAATTTTAAAAGTGTTACGAGGGCTGGAACGGGGTCCACTCAACCTAGGGAGGTCACCTGAGTAGAGGGGTTTCGATTCCCTCCTCAGCTATCCTCGAAGTGGTTTTCCGTGGTTTCAAACTTCTCCTTAAGTCGACGGTCGCTTCCTTCCCTCTTCCTTGTATATCCCGTTCAATCTTTACATTCTCCCACAATGCCCCTGTTCACCATAACAGGTGAGACCACCTGAGAAAGGTACTGGTCCACCTCCCCAGCTGTATTTCTCAGACCCGAAGTCCCAGGCTCTAAGACACCGCCCTTGAGGCGGTAGAGGTCGAATCCTTCGTTGAGTCCGAGAGATAACCAACCCTGGAGGGTAAACGGATTAAGAAAGAAAGAAAGAAAGAAAGAAAGAAAGAAAGAAGAATCATCAAATACTGTTGCGGTGTGGCATCTGTATGACCTTCATAAACCAAACACCCTTCACAGGTCTCATGTTGTTCCTCTTGAGAAAGTTGAAGAAGTGTCTGCTTTCACCATCCACAGTTGTCAAGGCAATATAGTCGTGTTAGAGGATTAGCCTGCCAGGTTAAATTGAACTTTCGTTATCTGTAAGAAAAGGGAGAAAAACTAACCTGTAATGGTTCTAATGCAACTTTATGAAATAAGAACCCAACGCGTAAAATTAAAAGTGACCTACATTGGATGCGAATTGTAAGATGATAAATGTAACGTGGAGAGGTAAGATATCAAACACCAGAGTCCTAGACACTGTGAACCAACGGAGATCAATCCTTTTTTTAAATAATAATTATTATTATAATTTGGCACAACCTATCAAATTATGTTACCGTGAAAAATGGTAGTGTGTAACAGGCTTAAGAACAGCAACAAGTTGAGATATTTTCAGTGGCAACTGACCACCTCTATCAACCATTTTGAAAAGAATCCTTGTGGGTGTCCGAAGTCTACCTTGGCGTTTCCCGCATGTTATTCTCTTTTAACAGTAACTGTCGATTCAACTATATGATAAAGGAAACTGAAAGATAAAAGAGATACGCTGTATTTGTCTTACAAGGATTAATGAACAAACTAACTAACTACAAATTTTTGCGTGGACTATTCCAAGTCCTTTGCCTAGTATTAGGTGTAGAAAATCCTTCATATTTATGTATAAGTAGTTACCGTTGGTCGCAAGGCCAAGATACAAGAACGCTGCTATGCAGCACAATATTTGAACTGATTACATTCTCGCATAAAATGTATGCAGCTATTTAAGGAACTCTTTGCTGTGCTCAACGCGAACAGTATATAGACAGAAACAGGCCGAATTACAGGACGCGAATAAGGTAACAGGACCTTGGATATTCACTTGCCCTCCTTGTGCATATATTTCGTTTAGAAAATAAAGCCCAAACAGAATGTGAATTCTTACAAGATCGTTGTGTAAGCAGATCAGCTATTGTTCAAGGTTTAGTTTTTGTAACTACAGAAGTAGATAATGTCAGATGAATAGCAGCAGAAGAGACAGAGCACACCGCACCTAACAACAATATTCAGCCAGTGTAATCCTTCGCACCATCCCTAACAGTCGTCGTGAATGGTGGGTGTCACACAATACGCCAGTCAAATTTATTGAGAACTGTGGTGGAAAGGTTGCGTGAAGGAAACCGTCCATAAAAAACACCTAGAAATACACTGACTGACAGAGCAAATGCAACACCAAGAAGGAGTGGTCAGAACTTTATGCCAATTGCAGGGTAGACTGACGTCACTGAGGTATGCTCATGATGTGAAATGCGCCGCTGTGCTGCGCACGTAGCGAACGATAAATGGGACACGGCGTTGGCGAATGGCCCACTTCGTACCGTGATTTCTCAGCCGACAGTCATTGTAGAACGTGTTGTCGTGTGCCACAGGACACGTGTATAGCTAAGAATGCCAGGCCGCCGTCAACGGAGGCATTTCCAGCAGACAGACGACTTTACGAGGGGTATGGTGATCGGGCTGAGAAGGGCAGGTTGGTCGCTTCGTCAAATCGCAGCCGATACCCATAGGGATGTGTCCACGGTGCAGCGCCTGTGGCGAAGATGGTTGGCGCAGGGACATGTGGCACGTGCGAGGGGTCCAGGCGCAGCCCGAGTGACGTCAGCACGCGAGGATCGGCGCATCCGCCGCCAAGCGGTGGCAGCCCCGCACGCCACGTCAACCGCCATTCTTCAGCATGGGCAAGACACCCTGGCTGTTCCAATATCGACCAGAACAATAGAACAATTTCCCGTCGATTGGTTGAAGGAGGCCTGCACTCCCGGCGTCCGCTCAGAAGACTACCATTGACTCCACAGCATAGACGTGCACGCCTGGCATGGTGCCGGGCTAGAGCGACTTGGATGAGGGAATGGCGGAACGTCGTGTTCTCCGATGAGTCACGCTTCTGTTCTGTCAGTGATAGTCACCGCAGACGAGTGTGGCGTCGGCGTGGAGAAAGGTCAAATCCGGCAGTATCTGTGGAGCGCCCTACCGCTAGACAACGCGGCATCATGGTTTGGGGCGCTATTGCGTATGATTCCACGTCACCTCTAGTGCGTATTCAAGGCACGTTAAATGCCCACCGCTACGTGTAGCATGTGCTGCGGCCGGTGGCACTCCCGTACCTTCAGGGGCTGCCCAATGCTCTGTTTCAGCAGGATAATGCCCGCCCACACACTGCTCGCATCTCCCAACAGGCTCTACGAGGTGTACAGATGCTGCCGTGGCCAGCGTACTCTCCGGATCTCTCACCAATCGAACACGTGTGGGATCTCATTGGACGCCGTTTGCAAACTCTGCCCCAGCCTCGTACGGACGACCAACTGTGGCAAATGGTTGACAGAGAATGGAGAACCATCCCTCAGGACACCATCCGCACTCTTATTGACTCTGTACCTCGACGTGTTTCTGCGTGCATCACCGCTCGCGGTGGTCCTACATCCTACTGAGTCGATGCCGTGCGCATTGTGTAACCTGCATATCGGTTTGAAATAAACATCAATTATTCTTCCGTGCCGACTCTGTTTTTTCCCCAACTTTTATCCCTTTCGAACCACTCCTCCTTGGTGTTGCATTGTCACTGTCAGTCAGTGTACTTTCATTAAGCAAATTCGAATTGCCCCCAAGGCACAGGATTATGTTTCAATGAGGGAAGCGGCGAAGGACAGGCTGTTCAGACTTAGGAATGTAAACCGACGATGATTTAGAGTCCGCGTGCTTAGGACTTACTGAAGCGAATAATACGCTAAATGCGTAGCCTATACTCTACTCCGGATGAGTTCTGCTCTGAGATTTGCATAAACAACAGGGGCCGGCATATTAGGACCCCTATAATTATGTTACTCCCGCTACATTTTGAAAAAGCAGGCTAGTCGACACTTCCTAATAGCCAAATTCTCGATGATTTCCGCCTTGTTTCTTCTTCCTGACGGCGAATCGAATTCACATCCTTCACTGTCTTTACTACCTCGTCCAGACAGCCACGAATATTCTTGATGTCACATTGAAATCTTGAAAGGGGTAGAACAATAGAATAGCAACGCAGGAAAGAAATGCATATTCCGACATAGTAATTTCCGTGGAAGACGCCACTGATCTTTGGTCTAATTGGCTGGTCACTATCACTACAGTTCCCCCTCTCTGATTGATGGAAGGGAGGGAGGGCTACACGCAAGTCGACCCCTCTGACTCAGGAAGGTTGAGTCACCAGGTAACTGTCCAAACATGCGAGATGCCTGCAGACCTGAGGGGAGACCCTCCACATGACTTGCAATACTGCGTTCTTCTACCCTCTGACAAAACCAATTTACACAGAAGGATCCACTTTGTGAAAAATCAAGTATCTTCGACTTCAGGATTGGCTATAAAACAGAAGTCCTCACCTTATGGTTCGCGGGCTGTTAGTGGCCGTTTATTTATTTTGACATTTGTGTTGCTTTTGGGCTAGCTCGCCTGGTGGACATGATGGTTAAGGCGTGAAATCTATATGAGGGGGTGAGTTTCAAAACCTGTTGCGTGACATTTTCGGTCAAAGTGAGTTATCCATGCCATCCGGTCAACAATATTAAACTCTACTATGTGCTGAAAAGTAATCTTACATAAGTCAACCGTGTACTTTAATATAAGGCTTTGGATATTGGGGTGAGTTTCAAATCCTGTAACGCGAACAGAATTATTTCTATTTTCCCTTTCAAAGCCTGCAACGTGTATGCACCAGTGATAATGCTTCGCCTCAGATCACGCCACTCCCGCTGCCTAGCTTTTAGGTTGTTAAAGCAAGCATAAGTTAGTTTATGTGAGCTGTAGTTGCGAGTACTGAGTGTGTTGACCCCAAGATGGAGAGGACTATTACTTTAAAAAATATTATATTTGTTCGTGGCATCGACCTCTGCAGATCCTTTGTCACTACTTTCACCATATGAGAGGAACCTGCGTGTAAGTATAATTGCGGAAGTTTAGAGTGTTGAATGTGAGGAAAGGAACGTTAAGGAAGACACAAACACCCAGTCCCCAGGCCAGGGATATTAATCATTTACAATAAAATACCGCTGACACGACCAGGAATCAAACCCGGGGCCGCAGGGTGACAGGCGGACGCGTTGTCCCCTACACCGCGGGACCGAACACCGTTACCTTAATGCCTAAATTTGAATAACCACTCACGTTTTCACATTGTTAATTCTGAGCATAGAATCAAGCATAATGTTATTAATTATGAAAGTTGTACTTACTCTAAAAAATCCTTAACACATTTTTTCACTGTTCCCTTCAATTTGAGTTTCAAAACTGACAACATGCACATAAAATACACAAAAATTCTTGGCAACAATGGCTTCAGATATTTGAATATTCTGAATACTTATAGAGATCACGAACGGCAGTTTTTCACATTTTTCTTAAAATGTTAAAAATGTCACGCGACAGATACTGCAACTCACCCCTCATATGGTCTGACATCGTGGTTAGCCGGTTCGAGTCCTTTTGGTCGGAAAATTCTTGACCATCAGAATGTTGGCCGGAAGGGTAAGGGAGGTGGTGGTATACAATTTCTAATCACTAGACCGCGTGGCAAAAGCCCGGATTATATTCCAAACCTCTCCGCAGTGTTCATATAGAGTGAGGACATATGACGCTGCTGATGCTGATTCGTCTGTCGGACGGAGACGTTAAGTCCTGACCATACACTTTTCCGCTATTCGACAGGACCAGGCTATGTGCCGGTATCGGATTTCACCCTCACCCTTCCTACAATCATATATCACGTCATTCATTTCATCGCATTAACCTCTCTGATGAGGTTAACGTCAGGAAGGGCATCCGGTCGTAAAAACTCGCTACGGAGATTCGTCTCACTTAATACTCGACCCCGCAGAGAAACAGGACATGCATAAATACATTCTTTTTGGTCTGGTGGTCTGTCTCCAATTAGCCCCATCCATTTCCCGACACGATTGTAACCATGACAACCCCTGTCCGTCTATGTACACTAGGTCAGTAGCGTCATCTTCTCACTGTGCGCTTCTTCTTGAGAAGAAAATTCACATCAACTGAACCCAGTCCTACTCTAAGATGAAATTATAAAATAATTTGATTATATAAAGTCCACCTGTTCAATAATTCTTCTTCTTCTTCATCTATTTACTCTCAAGGTTCGGTTCTTCCCTCGGACTCAGCGAGGGATCACACCTCTACCGCCTCAAGGGCAGTGTCCTGGAGCTTCAGACCCTGGGTCGGGGATACTACTGGGGAGGATGATCAGTATCTCGCCCAGGCGGCCTCACCTGCTATGCTGAACAGGGGCCTTGTAGGGGGATGGGAAGTTTGGAAGGGGTAGACAAGGAAGAGGGAAGGAAGCGGCTGTGGACTTAAGTTAGGTAACATCCCAGCATTTGCCATAAATAAGATATAAAACAAAAATAGTGATACATAAAAATCTGGGATAACCACGGAAAACCACTTCGAGGATGGCTGAGGAGGGAGTCGAACCCCCCCTCTGCTGAGGTAATCTCCCTAGGCTGAGCGGACCCCGTTCCAGCCCTCGTAACACTTTTCAAATTTCGTGGCAGAGCCAGGAATCGAACCCGGGCCTCCGAGGGTGGCAGCTAATCACACTAACCACTACACCACAGAGGCGGACCTGTTCAATACACTTCACTATTTAATAAATGGTCTGTTTAAAAAGTTTAGAAATTACATGGCTGTCCAAAAACTACCTAGAACATGTTTCGACCTAGCCTAGCGGTCATCATCAGCTGAAATAATATAAATAAGGAAGATATATAACAAAAATAGTGATACGTAAAAATCCGGGATGAAATACAACCAGCAAATGCAATGGGAGTTTATGTTAAAATGTATATAGCTTCATTATTAAAAATACTCTCAACAAATACGATGAAAATCTGCTAAAAATGTACATGGATTCAAACTTGGACCAATTAAATTGTAAGTGTGGGTGCGATGGCTGAGGAGGGAGTCGAACCCCCCCCTCTGCTGAGGTAATCTCCCTAGGCTGAGTGGACCCCGTTCCAGCCCTCGTAACACTTTTCAAATTTCGTGGCAGAGCCAGGAATCGAACCCGGGCCTCCGAGAGTGGCAGATAATCACACTAACCACTACACCACAGAGGCGGACCTGTTCAATACACTTCACTATTTAATAAATGGTCTGTTTGAAAAGTTTAGAAATTACATGGCTGTCCAAAAACTACCTAGAACATGTTTCGACCTAGCCTAGAGGTTATCATCAGCTGAAATAATATAAATAAGGAAGATATATAACAAAAATAGTGATACGTAAAAATCCGGGATGAAATACAACCAGCAAATGCAATGGGAGTTTATGTTAAAATGTATATAGCTTCATTATTAAAAATACTCTCAACAAATACGATGAAAATCTGCTAAAAATGTACATGGATTCAAACTTGGACCAATTAAATTGTAAGTGTGGGTGCGATGGCTGAGGAGGGAGTCGACCCCCCCCCCCCTGCTGAGGTAATCTCCCTAGGCTGAGTGGACCCCGTTCCAGCCCTCGTAACACTTTTCAAATTTCGTGGCAGAGCCAGGAATCGAACCCGGGCCTCCGAGAGTGGCAGATAATCACACTAACCACTACACCACAGAGGCGGACCTGTTCAATACACTTCACTAATTAATAAATGGTCTGTTTGAAAAGTTTAGAAATTACATGGCTGTCCAAAAACTACCTAGAACATGTTTCGACCTAGCCTAGAGGTCATCATCAGCTGAAATAATATAAATAAGGAAGATATATAACAAAAATAGTGATACGTAAAAATCCGGGATGAAATACAACCAGCAAATGCAATGGGAGTTAATGTTAAAATGTATATAGCTTCATTATTAAAAATACTCTCAACAAATACGATGAAAATCTGCTAAAAATGTACATGGATTCAAACTTGGACCAATTAAATTGTAAGTGTGGGTGCAACCATGTTTAATATAATCTTGGTTGGCTGGAGGAATAACTTAAAGAATTGTGAAAACATATGTTGTTATAATTTTTCATGTTTCTAGGAACGGAGTTAAGTTTTTTAAAATCCGTTATATTGCATCACGGAGAATGCAGGTATAGCTAGGATGTCCTCTTTCCTCCAGCCCTATGCTTGTATAGATCAGGTTGGGTCGGTGTTGACCTGATGATGACCTCTAGGCTAGGTCAAAACATGTCCTAGGTAGATTTGTAACAACTAGGTAACTTTTTAAACACACCATTTATTAAATGGCAGAAGGGGATTGAACAGATGGACTTTATATAATTAAATTCTCTTAAGAATTTCATCTATTATTTGAAGTCAATACGGAACCGCAATGAAGTTTATTACCCATTCTACTCCTCTGACAAACCCTTGAAATGGCCGGAAAACGAACCCAGGGCCTTGGAATAAAATACAGTGGTGGAGAAAGTACATATTGGCAACCATCCTACAGTAACACTATTCAGAGGGAAAACAATGTGAGGGGTCCGACACTTCGAAAAATGTAGGTATCTGCCAAAGAAAGAACAAGAGCACGAAGGACGTGAAAATGAAAGACTCCCTAGACCTCGTCGGTGCCTGCAATGAGCAAGAGTTCCCCAAGGGAGGTCGAGGATATATCAAAGGGAGGAGCCAGGTGGAAGTAAGTGGAAGCAATGGGCTCCGTGGTCGTCAACCCACGCTGCCAAATTAAGAGTCTCTGGGGCCCCTTTTAGTCGCTCCTTAAGACATGCAGGTGACACCATGCATGTTATTCTACCGCCCCCACTTACAGAGGGAAGAATAAGAGACAGGGAAGCTACCTCTGCACGGTAGGACTGAATAATAATAATAATAATAATAATAATAATAATAATAATAATAATAATAATAATAATAATAGACTTCATTCGGTAATCTAATATTTCGCTCATCACGAGATGTCGTTAGACAATACGCCCTATTATTTTAACCGTCACTGATTGTGAGAAAAATGTATTGCAGGGTCAGGTGCTGAGGGAGGTAGAGATGAACGCTATGGGAATAGAACAATTAAAGTAATTAGTGGTCAGACTGGGAGGAGCGCTGGGGAAGCCCCTGTCGCACTTCCAGCTGACCGGAAGTTGAGACACGACCGGAAGAGTCTTGCGCACCTGCGCGCTTCCTATGGCCTCGTTGTCTGGGGTTTCTCCTTCTCATGTTAGTAGGCTATGGATAATGCCAAGCTTCCTGATAGTGAGTTTGTTTTAGAGTACATCATTCCTGTATAATTACTAAAATATCATTTAAAAATCTATATCTCGAAGTGCAAATTTAAGGCATTACGACACCGTCATCAAGCGTGAAGCACTATATGCATCTGAAACCTGTTAACTGCGGCATATCATTGATTAAAAATGTAGAGAAGCAAGAAAACTAATCTTAGAGAATCTTTTTTGAACCAGTCTGTACAGGGATAATCTGGATGATAAAGGAATCCCATGACTTATACCAACATTCATTAAAAATCTCAGACATGTTTAGGAAAATACATTTGTAACTTTACGGACCTATTCTTAGACCGAGTAATAAGAGATTGAGCAAAATAATTCTGAACATAACCCTATCACTAAAAGTTTTAAAAATAAAAATTGGCTCCTCGAAGCTGGAAAAGATCTTCAGGAAATAAGTATCACAGATGACACTGTATCAGACAGATATAAGTTCAGAAAATTAGTCGACAATCACGGCTTTACACACAATTCAAGCACTACCACCAACAAAAGCTGATCAGCAGCGTGTAAGAAAGGCCACAGCGAGAAGGTGAAGAGATTCTGGGATAAACAAAAGGCGACGACATCGGCTAAATAAGTTCAATCGCGCTCTTTAGTCGGGCGTAACGAATAATAATAATAAGAAATGACTAACACCAAAGCTGCCGCCCAGCAAAGTGTCTCAGATAATTGAGACTTTAGGTCGGATGGAAAAAACTGGGAAGGAGGACCAGTACGTCGCCCAGGCGGCCTCACCTGCTATGCTGAACAGGGGCTTGTGAGGGGATGGGAAGATTGGAAGGGATAGACAAAGAACAGGGTAAGAAGAGGCCGTGGCTTTAAGTTCATTCTTTTTCATAATTTGTTTTAAGTCGCACCGACATATGGCAATGATGGGATGAGAAAGGCCTTGGAGTGTGAAGGAGGCGGCCGTGGCCTTAATTAAGATACAGCCCCAGCATTTTCTTGGTGTAAAAATGGGAAAACATGGAAAATCATCTTCAGGGCTTCCGGCAGTGGGGTTTGAACCGACTATCCCCCGAATGCAAGCTCACAGTTGCGTGCCCCTAACAGCATGGCCAACTCGGTCGGTGGCCTTAAGTTTGGTACCATCCTGGCATTTGCCTGGAGGAGAAATGGGAAACCACGGAAAACAGCCTCGAGGATGGCTGACGTGGGAATCTAACCCTTCTCTACTCATCTGACCTCTCGAGGCTGAGTGGACGCCGTTTAAGCCCTCCGGTGATAGGCCTACTGAAGAACAGATTCCCCAAAAGGGTAGATGAAGAAAGGGGTTGGGGACATCACTAATGAATATTTGATGTAGCTTATTTATGTATATTGTAATTCTTTCTTTCCTAATCTGTTTACCTCCAGGGTTGGATTTTCCATCGGACTCGGCGAGGGATCCCACCTCTACCACCTCAAGGGCAGTCAGTGCCCTGGAGCGTAAGACTTTGGGTCGGGGGATACAACTGGATAGGCGGACCAGTACCTCGCCCAGGCAACCTAACCTGCTGTGCTGAACAGGGACCTTGTGGGGTGATAAGAAGATTGGAAGGGATAGACAAAGAAGACGGAAGGAAGGGGCCAGGGTCTTAAGTTAGGTCCCATCCCGACATTTGCCTCGAGGAGAAATGGGAAACCATGGAAAACTACTTCGAGGACGGCTGAGATGGGAATTGAATACCCCTCTTCTCAGTTAACCTCCTGAGGCTGAGTAGACCCCCTTCCAGCCCTCTCACTACTTTTCAAATTTCGTGGCAGAGCCGGGAATCAAATGCGGGCCTCCGGGAGTGGCAGCTAATCACACTAACCACTAACCACTAAACAATAGACACGGACATTATTATTATTATTATTATTATTATTATTATTATTATTATTATTATTATTATTACGGATCAGGTGGTTCTGTAGACCCTTGCCACTTGCTGTGTTGGAGGAAGTTGACATTGGACTTATAATAACAGTGTTGATGATGATGATGGTGATGATGATGATGATGATGATGATGATGATGATGGTGATGATGATGATGATGATGATGATGATGATGATGATCACCTGTGTGAGTCTCAGGTTCGCTCCCCGATGCTCGCCGGTAGAGGCGAGGTTGATGACTCTGAGCTCCTGACTCCCCAGCAGATCGACCGGCGACATACTGTCTACACAATTGTTCGTGTCTGCGGTCACAATTGTTACTGGGGTATTGCGTTTCTGGGAAGCGGCTGAGGTGGACTTCCGCTATGGAGACTCCTGAGTTTGGCTCCGGCGAGGCGGGCCAGCCTCACGCAGAGTTCATCCATACTTATCTTGTAAGCGAACTGTCTCTCATGCAAGGAAACTTACAAATCAGCGTTTACCTGTTACAGAGTGTTGTCTATGTGTCGAAGTACATACTGCTTATAATAAGCTATGTTCGGAAGTTAAAACATAGCTAGAGTTCATGCATTATAAGTATTTTTATGATTATAAGCTATAAATTTCATTTTTGTTCCGTATTGAGGTGCAATTATAAGAAATAAATTGACAGGAGGGTCCACCTTTTCAATAAAATATATCAAGTAAATAATACTACACTAGTCTTGGGACTAGTTTCAGCCACTTAGTGGGCATCATCAGTCAAAAAAAAATTAAACAGGTATGTGATAAGTAAAACATATGTAGAACAGACAAAGACAATGTTGTAGGAATAACATTAAAATACATATAATTACAAAATTATGGTTATGAACTTCTTGTCATAATATGTCTTAGACTGAATTAGGACCTCAGGCAAATAAGTAAATCTCTATAGTGAAATGTACAGTATATCCAATGTCTGATGTAGAACAAGCACTGACTTGCTGGAGGAAGCAGGCAGGTCATGTAAACAAAGGCGTGGAGTGGAGTGGAGTGGAGTGGAGTGGAGTGGAGTGGAGTGGAGTGGAGTGGAGTGGAGTGGAGTGGAGTGGAGTGGAGTGGAGTGGAGTGCTTATTCCCTATCCACTCCACTCCAATAATAATAATAATTGTAAACTTAACTGCCTCTTACTACTGGCAGGTGATAGTGAAGAATATATTATTCGCCTGAATAAGAAAACTACAGTATTTGTAGGGAATGTGAGGTAAACAACCTGTAGTAAAAGTGTATACTGGTGTGTGATATAGGAAAGCCGAGAATGAGGTTCGAATTTATCTAATTTTCGAAAACTCCGTTCAAATCTCCCATTTCAATTCTCTTACCAGGATTCCATTCCTCCATAGCTGAAGTGAAACCCGAACCCGCACAATATGATCGGGAAGCTAATACGCCAATCTAAGTCAATAAACTCTTTTCTTAGTGTTTATTGATATCTGGCTACATGAGCTCTATCAGCGCTAATCTCGCACACTATCGAGCTCCTACATTGATAATGTTCAGCCCAAGGGAACATTGATTCCCCTGGGGTGAAGCGCCTCCCCAACTCCCACGCTGTAGTAACCTTCACCTCACCAGCGTCTGCTACCGCGTCGATAACCAGCTGATCCATAATAATAATAATAATAATAATAATAATAATAATAATAATAATAATAATAATAATAATAATAATAATAATAATAATAATAATAATAATAATGAAGTAACAATAAAATTTACCAGAACATAGAAAACATATCAGAAACAATAAGAAAAAGGGGATTGCTATTTCTTGGACACATTTACAGAATGGATGACAATAGACTAACTAAACGAATCTTCAAGTACCTTTGGGAAAAGAAATCAACTACCACCTGAATTCGAAAAGTCAAGAAAGACCTGGAAAGGAACAACATACGAGAAGAAGAATTATTGTAAAGAAAGATTTTTAGGAAGAAAGTCTTACAAATGGAAGGATTCCAAGGCAGGAAGGAAAAGAAAACAGGCACAAAGTGGACTGAAGACAGGAAAAAGAAGCACAGTGAAACAATGAAAGAATACTGGAAGAAAAGGAAAGAACTAAGGAGGAAGAATTGAAATTGTAACGTGGTCCTTAGAAGGCCGGAACGCAAGAAGAAGAAGAAGAATCATCAGCATCATCATCTTAGATCCCTTTGAAATCGAAACGGGAGTCAGACAGGAGATGGACTTTCACTCCTTCTCTTCAAATGCGGTCTTGAAAACGTGATACAAGAATAGCACAAACCAAAATTAGTCCTCAGAATTCACCAACCAATCACTTTAGGCTCAGGAAAATTAGCGATAGATTGTCTAGTATTTGGAGACGACCTAGCAATCTTGACCCGAGGCATTTCAACAGCCATAAATCAGTCCAAAAGACGGAATACAAGATCTGCAACAAACAAGTACCAAAATTCATGGAGACAAAATCCGGCAAAATTAAACGAATATCACAATAAATGTATCTTAGTGAAACAATTCAGGAAAATGGACTCGAAACAAAAGCCAAATAAAATTAGATGTCAAAAGATGGAAATCACATACCGACTAACCCAAAATATCTACAACAAAGAATGTATCTCCATGCACAAAAAAGTAAGATATTACAATACACTTATTAACCCAGGAACGCTAATTTTGCACAGGAAGGCAGACATTAAAAATGTTGAGAAAAAGGATCGTAAAATCATAAGAAAAATCCTGGTCCCAAAACTCGCCGGCGAGCAAAACCAACTCAGAGGTAGACATAAAATCAAACAATACACAAATATTAACAGTGGCATTAGAAGTCGCAGGCTAAGATTCTATGGACATGCTAAAAGAATGCATCCAGACAGACTTACCAAACATTCGAATTCTATGAAAACACGAGTAAAGCTAAAGCAGATACAACGAAATGGATTGGCGAAATCAAACTGATTTTAAACAGAATAGAATTACGTCAGAAGATGTCCAAAACAGGGCAGTATTCAAATATGCAAGTTGAGCAAGAAGAAGGATCAAAGAAGGACTGGAACAACCTGGTCTGAAGACAGAAACGAAACCCACAGTAAAAAGAAAAGAACTAAACATGGGCACAAAGCAAGGCAAATGCATGCCTCTAAGTACTTTGCGTAATCCTAATGGGCTTATTCTCATATGTAATAATAATAATAATAATAATAATAATAATAATAATAATAATAATAATAATGGCTTGTTTTACACAACTGCTTAAGAGCTCATGCTTACTATTACGTGTTTTTTCGCACGATAATTACCCTAGTTCGCTTATGACCTTAAGGAAACGTTACGTGATACTTAGTTATAATTCACTGGACCGATCAGAAATTGGCTCAAGGTGGAGAAAAATATGAGGGGAAATAAGTTGTACGAGGAACGTGAACATAATTGCAGAATAATGGCTTATTGTTACACGCACCACAGGGTGTATGACAAGTTTAGTGCTGGGAGATACACGTTCAGAAAACACTTGCTAGATATTATTGTATCGAGCTCGAAAGCTGCAGTCGCTTAAGTGCGGCCAGTATCCAGTAATCTGGAGATAGTGGGTTCGAGCCCCACTGTCGGCAGCCCTGAAGATGGTTTTCCGTGGTTTCCCATTTTCACACCAGGCAAATGCCGGCGCTGTACATTAATTAAGGCCACGGCCGCTTCCTTCCAATTCCTAGGCTTTTCCTGTCCCATCGTCGCCATAAGACATATCTGTGTCGGTGCGACGTAAAGCAAACAGAAAAAAAAGATAGCCTATTATTGTTTTTATTTACCTATTTTCTATTTACTTCTATGTTCGCTTTATTTCATGTATGTTTACAATATGGAAAAATGAGTAACACTTCTGCATCATTATTTATTATAATATAAAATCTTCTCGCTTGTTCTTACTTTTGTGTTTAACATACATGTGCGTGCGTCTCTGTGGTATAGTGGTTAGCGTGATTAGCTGACCCCCCCCCGGAGGCCCGGGTTCGATTCCCGGCTCTGCCACGAAATTTGAAAAGTGGTATGAGGGCTGGAACGGGGTCCACTCAGCCTCGGGAGGTCAACTGAGTAGAGGTGGGTTCGATTCCCACCTCAGCCATCTTGGAAGTGGTTTTTCGTGGTTTCCCACTTCTCCTCCAGGCGAATGCCGGGATGGTACCTAACTTAAGGCCACGGCCGCTTCCTTCCCTCTTCCTTGCCTATCCCTTCCAATCTTCCCATCCCTCTACAAGGCCCCTGTTCAGCATAGCAGGTGTGGTCGCCTGGGCGAGGTACTGGTCATTCTCCCCAGTTGTATCCCCCGACCAAGAGTCTGAAGCTCCAGGACACTGCCCTTGAGGCGGTAGAGGTGGGATCCCTCGCTGTGTCCCAGGGAAAAAGCCGACCCTGGATGGTAAACAGATGATGATGATGATGACTAACATGTGCATTATGGCGTAGTGATTATGGTGATTATCTGCCACCCCCGTAGGATCGGGTTCGATTCCCGGCACTCCCATTTTCATGCTACAATTGAGTATCTTATGATACCTTGTTGTGATAGTAACATCGGCCGAGAACAATGAAATGTTTATAGTACCGTTCACTGTAGATAGACCTAATAGGCTTGTCCTTCAACTATACATGTACACTGTTCGTGGCTGTCTATGCTCAGTTCATGCTGTAAAAAATGAACAAGGGAGGTGTATTGTGATTATGGATATCAGAGGGAAGAAAATGGATGAAGCTGTTCTTCCCAGATTAGCAAGAGACACTCCACAAACACGAGTACATTCTTGAAGAATAAGGCTATTCACCGCTACACATGGGAGGGTCGGGGAACCAGATCCATTATAGACTATATCTTAGCCGACTTCCAATTCAGGAAATCTGTTAGGAATGTTCGAGATTTTCGGGGATGTTTTGGTGATACAGACCATTATATGATCTGCAGTGATTTAAGTATCTCTAGGCGTAGGATAAAGAAAGTGAAATCTGTCTGCAGACGAATACGGATAGAAAATCTCCAAGACGAGGAAATTCGACAGAAGTACATGGATATGAATGATGAAGTGAGAGCAGCTTGTAAATGTAAAAAGAAGGCTTATCACAAATGACTCTAAAGAAGGACTGATGCAGAGAGGGAATTGTACGTAGATGAAAGAAACAGAGCGAAACAAATAGTAGTTGAAGCCAAAAAAAGAAGTCATGGGAAGATTTTGGTAATAACCTGAAAAGGCTAGGTCAAGCAGCAGGGAAACCTTTCTGGATATTAAAAAATAATTTTAGGAAGGGAGGAAAAAGGAAGTGAATAGTGTTTTGCGTAATTCAGGTGAACTAATTATTGGGCCAGAGAATCACTGGACAGGTGGAAGGAATATTTTGAAAATGTTACCAACGTAAAAGGAAATCTTCCTGGTGACGTCGCGAACAACCGAGGAGTACCATGATATTGGTGAAATTACGCTTGAGGAAGTGGAAAGTATTGTAAATAAACTCCGGTGTCATAGAGCAGCAGACATAGACGTAATTAGACCTGAAATGGTAAAATATAGTGGGACGACAGGGATGAAATGGCTTCATAGAGTAATAAGATTAGAATGGTGTGTTAGTAAAGTACCTTCTGATTGGAGAAAAGCAGTAATTGTACCTATATAAAAGCAAGGGAACAGGACGGATTGCAACAACTATCAAGGTATCTCATTCATCAGCATACAAGGAGGGTACTATCCTTGGTTGAGGGTAAGTTGGTTTCAGACCACAGAGGGGCTGTCAGGATCAGATTTTCAGTATGCGTCATGTAACTGAAAAATGCTTCGAGAGGAATAGACAGTTGTGTTTATGTTTTGTAGATCTAGAGAAAGCATATGATACGGTACCGTGGGAAAAGATGTTCGCCGATCTGAGGGACTACGGAATTAAGGGTGGATTATTAAAATCAATCAAATGCATTTGTGTTGACAATTGGGCTGCAGTGAGAATTGATGGTAGAATGAGTTCTTAGTTCAGGGTACTTACAGCGGTTAGACAAGGCTGTAATCTTTCACCTTTGTTGTTCGTAGTTTACATGGATCATCTGCTGAAATATATAAAGTAGCAGGGAGGGATTCAGTTAGGTGGAAATGTAGTAAGCAGTCTAGCCTGTGCTGTCGACTTGGTCTTAATGGCAGATTGTGCATAAAGTCTGCAGTCTAATATCTTGGAACTTGAATATAGGTGCAATGAGTATGGTATGAAAATTAGCCTTTCCAATATTAAATTGGTGTCAGTAGGTAAGAAATCCGAGAGAACTGAATGTCAGGTTGGTGATACAAAGCTAGAACAGGTCGATACTTTCAAGTGTTTAGGATGTGTTTTCTTCTAGAATGGTAATATAATACGTGAGACTGATTTAAGGTGCAGTAAAGCTAATGCAGTGAGCTCGCAGTTGCGATCAACAGTATTCTGTAAACAGTACCCTGAACAAAGAACTCATTCTACCATCAATTCTCACTCCCGCATGGAACTATCTTTACATCGGTCTTGCTTTATGGAAGTGAAAGCTGGGTGGACTCAGGATATCTTATTCGTCAGTTAGAAGTAATATACATGAATGTATCGAGAATGATTGCTAGTACAAATAGTAGGGAACAATGGCAGGAGGGTACTCGAAATGAGGAGCTAAAGGCTAAGTAGGAATGAACTCGATTGATGAAGCTGTACGCATAAACGGGCTTCAGTGGCAGGGTCATGTGAGGGGAATGGAGGAGGATAGGTTACCTAGGAAAGCAATGGACTTTGTATGGATGGTAAGAGTAGTAGAGGGAGACCAAGACAACAATGGTTAGATGGTTTCTAATGATTTATCGATATTAGTATAGAACAAAAAAGAGGTCATAGAATTAGTTACAATTAGTAAATTTACAGAGGCTTACAGACTGAACGCTGAAAAGCATAACACGGTTCTTCCAGCTGTAGTTCCAGAGTAGCGGCCGTTTTATTAAAACATCCCCCCTTCGGAAGGGCCAAAGGGACGACGTGATAAGGACGAAGCCTCAACCAACAGCGAGTAAATAGGGTACATTTCCGCGACATTTGAAAAGTGTTACGGGGACTCGAACGGGGACCATTCAGGCTCGGGACGACAAGTGAGTATAGGAGGGCTCGATTCCTACCTCAGTGGTTTTCCGTGGTTTCCCACTTCTCTTCCAGAGAAGTGCCGGGATGGTAACTAACTTAAGGCCACGGCTGCTTCCTTGCCTATCACTTCAAATCTTCCCATCTCCCACGGGACCTCTGTTCAGCACAGCAGATGAGGCCACCTGGGAGAGGTACTGGTCCTCCTCCCCAGTTGTCTCCCTCGACCCAAAGTCTCACGTTCCAGGAAACTGCCCTTGAGACGGTAGAGGTGGGATCCCTCACTGAGCCAAAGGGAAAAATCAACCCTGGAGGGTAAACGGACTAAGAAAGGATAATAATAATAATAATAATAATAATAATAATAATAATAATAATAATAATAATAATGTTTTGACGGTTTTTTGGAGACGGCGAAGTGCCGGAGTTTAGTCCCTCAGGAGTTCTTTTACGTGCTAGTAAATCTACCGACAGGAGGCTGACGTATTTGAGCACCTTCAAATACCGGCCAGGATCGAACCTGCCTAGTTGGTTTCAGAAGGCCAGCGCCTCAACCGTCTGAGCCACTCAGCCCGGTAAAGAAATAAGAAGTTACTTCTTAGGACCTTCTGCATGTTTACTTTCATTCAGATTAAAATTACTTGATGAGCCGCGAATCGAACACAGGGTCAGCAGATAACAGGCAGACTCGCTTATGGGAGAGATGTATGTTAATATTGTTGTACTATTTGGAAACGTTGAGTGTACTTCAAGAATACTGCTCCATAAGCCGTACATCCATGTAAGGTGTAACGCTATAGAACAGAGATTCCTGCACAAGATGCAATGTTATCTGCTGACCATCAGTGTGAGGTGTTGACGTTCCAATAGGCCCGAGACAAATCGTCTGATAGCGTGTTAGACCGCCCCTTATGCCTGCACTCCAAATAGTGGGCATTGAGACAAGTGTCCCACAGTGTACTTGTAGATTGCGTACTCTCGCTTGTTAAATTAACGAAAGAAACAGAGCATTTTATGTGGGTTTGTGTACAAAATGTCGACAAGTATTACTTGTGAGCTGCAATAGTGAGACAACTGAAAATAGTAAGTTCTGAAATCAGTACAATGTTTCACTTAGGAGTGAAATGCAGAAATCATACGATAATAATTTCGTGTGGCTATTTCTAGCCGGGTGCAGCCCTTGTAAGACAGACCCTCCGATGAGGGTGGGCGGCATCTGTCATGAGTAGGTAACTGCGTGTTATTGTGGTGGAGGATAGTGTTATGTGTGGTGTGTGAGTTGCAGGGGTGTCGGGGACAGCACAAACACCCAGCCCCCGAGCCATTGGAATTAACCAATGAAGGTTAAAATCCCCGACCCGGCCGAGAATCGAACCCGAGACCCTCTGAACCGAAGGCCAGTACGCTCACCATTCAGCCAATGAGTCGGACATCATACGATTAAGCTATCGAATAAAGAGGAAGCTGTACTAAATGGCTGGATAGATGTTCAGTTAATAAAAACAATATTATTGTTAATTATTAACAAATACATCGCAATTGGGAAATATCCCAGTGACAATGGTGATAGAAAAGTAAAGTTAAAACATAATTACACAACAATAATGCTGCTTTACTAGAGGCTTTACGTCGCACCGACACAGATAGGTCTTATGGCGACGATGGGATAGGAAAGGCCTAGGAGTTGGAAGGAAGCGGCCGTGGCCTTAATTAAGGTACAGCCCCAGCATTACACAACAATAATCAGAGCACAACAAGCAATTACTTAAAAATGGCTCCTTCACTCTCCTTGACGAATCCATGACCTAGACTTTTTGAGATGTGTGAATATTCCCACAATTTGTTTGTAGATTATGTTGGACATTTTAGAAATTTACGGCTTATGATAATGAAACAAATTTACGGGCAATGTTACAGTATGTAGTAACTCCGATTTCGTATTTTTTTAGTTGTGCTACTATTGCAGCGCACAAGCGAAATATTGCTATATACCATGGAAGAAATCATGTAATTGTTAAACGATTAAGATGGATATTAGTAAGATTTTAGGGGGAAATTGAGATATATGCGTCTAACTTTATACCTTCGTTTAGGTTTAATTTAGTAATTTTAGATCAAGTCCGCCGCCTTGGTGTAGTGGCTAGTGTGATGAGCTGCCACCCCCGGAGGACCGCGTTCGATTCCCGGCTCTGCCACGACATTTGAAAAGTGGTACGAAGGCTGGAACGGGGTCCACTCAGCCTCGGGAGGTCAACTGAGTAGAGGGGGATTCCATTCCCTCCTCAGCCATCCTGGAAGTGGTTTTCCGTGGTTTCCCACGTCTCCTCCAGGCAAATGCCGGGATGGTACCTAACTTAAGGCCACGGCCGCTTCCTTCCCTCTTCCTTGTTAAACTCCTTCCAATCTTCCCATCCCCCAAAAGGCCCCTGCCCAGCATAGCAGGTGAGACCTCCTGGGCGAGGTACTGGTCCTCCTGCCCAGTTGTATCCCCCGACCCAATGTCTCACTTTCCAGGACACTGCCCTTGAGGCGGTACAGGTGGGATCCCTCGCTGAGTCCGAGGGAAAACCCGACCCTGGAGGGTAAACAGATTAAGAAGAAGAATTTTAGAATAATAATAATAATAATAATAATAATAATAATAATAATAATAATAATGTTATTTGCCTTACGTCTCACTAACTACTTTTATGGTTTTCAGAGACGCCGAGGTGCCGGAATTTAGTCCCGCAGGAGTTCTTTTACGTGCCAGCAGATCTACCGACATGGGGCTGACGTTTTTGAGCACCTTCAAATACCATCGGACTAAGGATACATTATCTCTACCTCTTGCATGTCGTAAGAGGCAACTAAGAGGAAACAATCAAATAATCTACACGCGCTCTCTCGTCTACTAAACTCTACTAAACCGGAAAAGGTATCTATGATTCTATGCTTTTACGTGCAGCTGAGAAAATGTACCATTGGGAAGTATTAGTTTTTCCCCTTCTAACGTTTTCCCTAGACGTGCTGTACGTTTATCTGTCAAATGCTGCAGTTAATTTCCTCAATATGCACCATGAAATAAAATCATGACTATAATTACATATTAATCCTAATAAATCCATATTACACACCAATAGAAAGCTAAAGGTCTGATCTATATGAAGATAACAGAAATAATAAAAATAATTATTGTCACAATTTCTAACTACCTAAAATAAATTATACATTTTTTTAACAAAGGAAACTGTTGAAATATTTTGCTGTAACAAAATAATTTCTGGTATATAATTTATTACTGAAACATGACATTCTGAAATTCAAACATTATATTCTTTCATATTCCCCCATAGTTTTCTACTTTTTACTTCAAATCATAAGGAAAACGCAATTTTTCATGGAAACGGATTTTGAGTTCTTTTCACGAAATTCGAACCTATAGGTTATCTTAGTTTTTGTAGGTCAATTTCTTCTTTCCTATGGTGTAATCAAAGTTCTTATAACAATCTACACAAATATGAACAGTTCACACTTATACCTTCGCTGGCCTCTTCAGATATTGACGTACTGCCAATAATAACATAACCTGCGCCGACTTGAACATCATTCCGATTATCGGAATTTCCCATTACTTCCGAGGCACTTTGTAGTTCGCTCTCACTTTCACAAATAATTTCATCGCGGAATCAACACAATAACCACTGTCACCATCAATGCTGTTACTAAGATCTCCGAAAATCAAGCGCTTGATTTCAGAATCGTCAACAACGCGGGCTGCCATCTTGATTCTAAGAACATTTGAAATTACTTTCACATCTGCAGCTAAATAAACTTCTCGAGGCTGTTGCTTGTTTTTCAAAGTCTTTCAAAAGTGATTATAAAAGTATTCTTCTGCTATCTATATTTGTGCCATCTGGTGCCCAGTTATAAAGCTACGACGGAAGAACGACACCGTCTCTCAGAAAGACGATCGCACTTGACGAAACAGTCTACCGTCATCCAGAAAGATGGTCCGCAGTTCTAAGGTTAATAGAGGATGGTTACCAAAGTTGTACTTCTTAAAATAATAATCACCACTACCACCACTACATATATGCATCGGTCCCAGCTCCGAAGAAATCTGCGTCCAGTCCCTGAAGCCACAAGATGACGGCATGCTGGACGGTCGTATCGTCAAGGAATTGCTTAAGATCGAGCTGCTTCTTCAACGGTTCGGAGAGATGGAAATCACCGGGTGTCAGGTCAGCATTGTAAGGAGAATGGTCCAGTACCTCACACCGGAAGCACTGTAACAACTCACGCGTGCTGTTGGCTGCGTGTGGCCTGGCGTTATCGTGCATCAACGCGATGCCTGTTTAGATAACTCCAGGTCGTTTTCTTTGAATTGCTACCCGCATAACTCCGGTGTTTCACAGTGACTGTCAGTGTTCAATGGCGATCCTCTGATGAGAAAATCAATAATCTATACCGTCCTCCTTACAACCCCAACATGGCACCCACTAATTCCCATCTCTTTAAGTTGGGGACGTAGTTAAATGCCGGTCAGAATTCCGTCACGACGTTCTTTCAGAGACTGGACGCAGATTTCTTCCATATCGGCATCGATGCGCCGGTGCTCTCTTGGGAGAAGTGCTTAGGCAAGAAAGACGAGGGTGTTGAATAGTAATACGTATCAGTACACTACTAGTTGATGCATGTGTGTAATGGACTGGTATAACTCGGAAACAATTCTCTAAACCCATGGGTAAATAGTGAAAATATCGACTTCGATTAGTAGGTATTATTTTTATATATTATTATTATTATTATTATTATTATTATTATTATTATTATTATTATTATTATTATTATTATTATTATTTCGCCTTTGCTGGCGAGATGTAGTGTTTACAGTGCACTATGTCTTCAGGTATGCGCTAGAATTAATTTGTTACTTTCATTGACCTATCTTAGTCTCATCCTTGGCTTTGACGATATGAAAGTGACTGAGGTATGTGTGATGCTAGTAATACCATTCCCTATGCAGCCAGTCCCTGTTATGAATGGTATGAAAATATCACTCATATGGTCGGCTCGTGCGTGCATTTCAGTGGACTTGGCAGACTGATTTTTAATAGCAACTTCTGGCTCGGTGAGGAAAGCAATGGGAAACGACCTCACTCCTCATTTCCCTAGCACGCCTCTTCAGTGATGTCTAGGCCATATATAACAGCTCATGGCGTAGCTGTGGAGGATCAAACCAGCCTTCGGGCTGAGTACCCAAATTATTATTATGATTCTTCTTCTTCTTCTTCTTCTTCTTCTTCTTATTATTATTATTATCTACGTAGTTATGTACGGACTTTATTTGGCATAAATTGTGGTCGTATCAATTATTGTTAATGTGTTGTATGATCTATCTTGTGTAACAGAACATGTGAGGTTATGTCACGATACTTCTGCTGTATGTTTATTAATACGACTTTATTTAATGTAAGAACACGAAATTAATAGTATATAATTTATTATTACCTGTACATATGATGTGATCAATCCGATGTAATGTTGTGCAACACAAGGTAAGAGTCTAGAACAACGCACCTTTGTCCTGATGTCCCTCGAGTTTTACAGAATGTTCTGTTCATTTGTATGTAGTCCGACTCGTTGGCTGAATGGTCAGCGTTCTGGCCTTCGGTTCAGAGGGTCCCGGGTTCGATTACCGGCCAGGTCGGGGCTTTTAACCTTAATTGGTTAATTCCAATGGCCCGGGGGCTGGGTGTTCGTGCTGTCCCCAACATCCCTGCAACTCACACACCACACATAACACTATCCTCCACCGCAATAACACGCAGTTACCTAAAAATGGCAGATGCCGCCCACCCTCATCGGAGGGTCTGCCTTGCAAGGGCTGCACTCGGCTAGAAATAGCCACACGAAATTAAAATTTGTATATAGGTTATTGAAGACTCGAAGATACGAGAAAGCATGTTGTGTCATACTTTCCTGGAAGTCTGGCCAGGCAAGGTATATAAAAGACAGTCTTGGGTTGTTTAGTCGACTTGTTAGTGAGAGTCGTTAGTTGAGTTAAGTATGTGAACTTATGTTGTGGTTTTGTCACATGTGATCTTGTCAAGTATTCCGTAGTTGGTTGACATGTTAATGTGGTAGTCGATCGAGTTCAAGATGGTGGTTTATTTGATGTAAAACTATTAATATGTACATAATGTGTGCACAATTGACAGCGTTTCTTGTGTGCGTCTTTGTAAATACACTATAGTACCGTATGCATCTTTGTATCTCCCTGTAAAATAATGTTCCTCCGCCTGAGCTCCTGTTTTTGAAGTGCCTATTTTTCGTCCTCTAATATGAAAAAATGAAAGTTAAATGTTTCCACGATCCACAATCTTGGCATTAAGTGAGATATAGTTGTTAGCTCTATGCCCTACTTCCAAGGATCAACCCGTTCGTTATTCATTTCCTGTGTAGGCTGAATGAAACTTAGGGCAATGTGGATCTCCAGATATTGAAATCTTCCTTCTAAATTGTTCAGCTTCCTAACTGGGAATCGAATCAACGTCTACCAGGCAAGCTGTTCCTGCCTCGGCTAGGTTGCTCTTCAGCGGTTAATAAAATACGCGCCGCACATGGGAAAATATCGTAACTTAATTTTGCAGTGTCACGGGATAGCGAAAAGTAAATTTGCAGACACATGACAACGAACGAGATTTCATCGTAATTTCTCTTCAGTTACGACTAAGAAACATTATTCTTCAATATATGGTGGCACTTCAGGTTCAAGTGTTTATATAAGACTTATAAATTTAGCATTTTATCTCTCATTTTCGCTCATCTTCCCGAGTGACGATGTTCGTCCACGTGATTTTGGTAAACAAGTCGACATTAATTCATATAAACAATGTGAAATGAGGCACTAAATCTGAGTTTTTAATGCAGTACCCAGGCGTATCTGAAGGTCAATGACAACTGTATGGAGAATATAAAACACTTCAGTAAATATTGAAATACATACGGTACGAGAATGGCGTTAAGATATTCAACGTCAGTAGACGTATACAATGATACATACATACATCTTTATTACATACCATTATACTTTTCTGAATTCCATATGAAAACCTCTGTAAATGAGGTAACCGTCCCCATAATCCTGTGTTCGAAACTAGTTCCGCGGCATTGTTTTGTTCTCCATGTCTTACCTATAAATGTCCGGCTCCATGCCTAAATGGTTAGAGTTCTGACCTTTGGTCACAGGGGTCCCGGGTTCGATTCCCAGCAGGATCGGGAATTTTAACCTTAGTTGGTTAATTTCGCTGGCACGAGGGCTGGGTATATGCGTCGTCTTCATCATCATTTCATCCTCATCACGACGCGCAGGTCGCCTACGGGATTCAAATCAAAAGACCTGCACCTAGCGAGCCGAACTTGTCCTCGGACACTCCCGGCACTAAAAGCCATACGCCATTTCATTTCTTTTACCTATAAATCATTCTGAACTGAGGATAATTAACGTTGTCTTTGCTTCTCTTACTCTTGACTGCCGAGTCCATTATCTTTTGGACCTTGGTACATGGTTCGCGGAGTATAGCTGTCAGTTTGCATTTTGGGGGAAGGAGGGTTCGAACCCCATTGTCGGCAGCCCTGAAGATGGTTTTCTGTAGTTTCCAATTTTCACACCAGGCAAATGCTGGAATTGTATCTAATAAAGGGCATAGTCTTAGACCTTTCCTATTCCATCGTCGCCATAAGACCTATGTGTGTCGGCGCGACGGAACAGAAGTAGCAAAAATTTAAAAAATCCTTTAAATTGGCTTGATTTTATAAACATAGGACAGGACAACAAAATGTTCATGTTAAACCACAACATCTGCTCATATTATCCATTATGATTCTGTCTACAAACATGAGCGCCATGTAAACTACAGTGTAACTTTAGGTCTTGACCACCAGCGAACAATGACGCTCTCCCCGCGTTATCGAATACCAGAGGATCAAACAGCTTGCGAGTTAGCCGACTGTCTGTCCCGTTTGATCGCTGTTAGGTGGCTTCCTAACGTCCACAAGGGCGGGATGACACCGAAGGGTGTGAAACAAGAAACCTGTCAAGTGACGTGAACTAAACCGAGCGGAACTGACGATATGCGCTGCGGGTTGCATATCTCTGTGGGGACACTTAAAAGGGGCTCGATAATGGGAACGAGTGCGATTTGGCTAATTTGTGAGCCGTAATGGAACAAGAGCCTTTTCTTCCCAGAGGATTTCACATGCAGAGTCTTTTGTTCCCAAAATCTCTGTGGATCACTGGTAGTGGATCTCTGGTTCAAACCCGACAGAGAGAGTTGAATGTTTTGAAGAGGGGAAGAAAGTCCATTCGACACTCCATAACGTTCACCGACGTTCATTAGAAACTAGTGGCCATAAGTATTAATTTCAGACAAGGAAAATCTGCACAGCACTCATAACCACCCAGTATCTGCTTACATACACTCTATCTCTCTCTCTCTATCTCTCATTGGTCAGAAAAAGTGCATGAAGAAGCTGAAAACATGCACACAACTGAAGAGAACAAGAGAGCGAAGAGAAACACACTGAGGGGCAAATTATGTTGCTTCTTTGTAATCCTTGTGTGCTGAAATATTAGCGTCATCGTTCACGATTTTATTACTAATTGGCATTTCGCTCAACCGTTGTAAGAAATAACGACACTTGTCTTATTTCCAACAGTATGGACCCTATTCAATTAAACTGTTTTAATAATTTCGCGAGAACTATCAAAATGAGAATACGAATATTTTGCAGTAAATTATGTACGGATATGAATTTTTTGAACGCGAGAAATTAAGATGAAACAAAGTAATCTTCACTAAAGACTTAGAAAGGAGTTCCGTGATTCATTTAAAGACATAATCTTTTACTTAAATATAATAGGGCTACCATGTTTCTTTCTTAACATAATTTTGGGAAATAGGAGAGAAGTGTAATGCCAAAAAACGACGTATAAAAATGATAGACAAAGACAAGCTTACATTTACAAAGACTTGTAAGTGAAGCATGTTCTACAGAATCCCTCCCTCCCCAGAAATAAAATAATGAATAATGATAGATGAGTTTTAATAAGGAAAAGTAACATACTTTCACAATGGCATAATGAACTAAGAAACAAAGGAGTGCATTCTGCTTGAGAAAGTATTATTTATGTATTTAATCCGTTTACCCTCCAGGGTTGGTTTTTCGCCCGGACTCAGCGGGGGATCCCACCTCTAGGGCCTAAATGACAGTGTCCTGGAGCATGAGACATTTGGCCGGGGACACAACTGAGGTGGGGGAGCAGTACCTCACCTAGGCGGCCTCTCTTGTTTTGATGAACAGGGGCCTTGAACCACTTTTCAAATTTCACGGCAAAGCCGGGAATCGAACCCGGGTACCCGGGAGTGGCAACTAATGACACTAACCACCACACCACAGAGGCTAAAATGGAAAAATAGAAATGAAAGGTATATATGTTGTGTATTTCTGTTTTATATGCTGTATTCGTTGAAATTAGCCCGCCAGGTGGCCATCATCATTAAGGTGTGGAGTCTACAGTGGCCTGACACCGTGGTTAACCGGTTCGAGTCCCGTAAGTCGAAAAAAAATTCACCATTAGAATATTGGCTGGCAGGGTAGTGGAGGTGGTGGTATACAATTTCTCCGCAGTGTTCCTATGGAGTGAGGGTTAGTAGTAGTTCGTCCGTCTGATTGGGAGGTTAAGTTTTGAGCAGAACCTTTGGTGCTATTCAACATGAGTAGGCTATGTGCCGGCACCGGATTTCATGCTCTCCCTTCCTACTATCATATATTACGTCATTCATTTCATTAACTTGTTTGATGATGATGACATCAGGAAGGGCATCCAGTCGTAAAATATCGCTACTACGATTCATCTCGCTTCATACCCGACCCCGTAGAGAAACAGGACAAGGGCTGGATGTAACATACTTTATTATTTGAAACTGCCATTCATATTTTTTCTAGGATTGTTGTTTGACTGATGATGATGGCGCATGGCCTCCGGAGAGGCCTGGTGCAGGTCTTTTTCTAGTAGACGGCCTATTAGGCGACCTGCATGTCTTTGAAGATGAAGATGAGGGCCCTACCTACGATGATTTCTAATGCTGAAAACGCCACACACACCCAGCCCCCGAGCCATTAGAATTAACTAATTAAGGTTAAAATCCCCGACCCGGCCGGGAATCGAACCCGGGACCCTCTGAACCGAAGGCCAGTACGCTGACCATTCAGCCAACGAGTCGAACATTAATCGGACAATAACAGTACGGAATGTATTGCCCGTTAGGGTAAGGCTTCGCCTGCAATTATTGGAGTGATCATTTAATGATTTGATTTTATGATTACTCAAAGTTGGCCGAACGTAGAGACCTATCAATGTCTCCTGATTCACTGGCAGGTAATTCCGGAGAGAATAAAAGAAAAGTGAAGCATATCGGTCCAGTAGACCGGATGGACGGACGGATTTGCCAAAGCTGTTTTTAGTAAACTCTTTTAGTAAACCGAAACTATCTTGGGCGTCTGTGACTGAGATTTAATGATTTTTTTTCAGGTAAACACCAAATATGTCACCAGAGATCTTTCACATGCCGACATCGCACGACATGAAGTGTCGAATGGGCTTTCTTCCGCCCTTCAAAAATCCGACTACCTCTGCTGGGTTTGAACCTGCTTATCTTGGGATCCAGAGGCTGATACTCTACCACTGCTCCACAGAGGCAGCTAGAACACGCTGTAATTAAGACACACTTCTCGGTCAAGAAATGCACCAGATCGTTTCCCCTTTCGTTTCTTGTTCGCAGTAAAGTTCTTTGTTATTTAACATATTCGAAGATGACACGCTGCTGCCCCACGACTGTGTATTCCTTCACTCACAACATTGTAAATGGAATGAAATGCTGAACGAAGTAAACTTTTTTTGTTGCAAGTTGCTTTACGTCGCACCGACACAGATAGGTCTTATGGCGACGATGGGACAGGAAAGGGCTAGGAGTGGGAAGGAAGCGGCCGTGGCCTTAAATAAGGTACAGCCACAGCATCTGCCTGGTGTGAAAATCAAAAACCACTGAAAACATCTTCAGGACTGCCGACAGTGGGGTTCGAACCCACTATCTCCCGAATACTGGATACTGGCTGCACTTAAGCGACTGCAGCTATCGAGCTCGGTGAAGTAAACCATATGCCCGATGGTTTAATTACAGTAGATGTTCAATAAACCCCCCTCTTACTTCGATCACAGTTCACAACGATGTGGATTCTGTTCAGGATGTGTGGTGTGTTACAAATTACTCCTCTCGCTTTCACTCCCACCTCTGAAATGAAATGGCGTATGGCTTTTAGTGCCAGGAGTGTCCGAGGACAATTTCGGCTCGCCAGAGACAGGTCTTCCTATTTGACTCCCGTAGGCGACCTGTGCTTCGTGATGAGAATGAAATTATGATGAAGACGACACATACACCCTGTCCTCGTGTCAGGGGAATTTACCAATTATGGTTAAAATTCTCGACCCTGCCGGAAAGCGAACCCGGCCCCCCTGTGAGCAAAGGCCAGCACGCTAACCGTTTATCCATGGATGCGGACGGTCTAGTTATGATTCCCCTGTAGTTAGGAGAAAGAAAGGTTATGACAACATGGGTCCGGAAATTATAATTTCAGAATTATCCGACCTTAGTCCAATCCGACACTCCCAACACTGTTACACTGAATACGTCTGCAATGCCAGCTGGAATGCGTGTTCACGTATCAAATGAAATGTTCAAAGTAACCTTCCCCTGGCCTCTGGTGGTCTTTGCACTGATTATCCAACACGATGAAGAAAATGTCTAATGTACTGCGTACTGGCTGACAGGCTGCCATAATGCGTACATGTAAGTTTGGCTTACCATCAAAAGCACTCGATTACATGATGGAGTTTACGTATCACTAAAGGTAAGACTCCAGTGGATTCAATTCTGGAGAACGTGGTGGCCAAGCGAAGGTTCTCTAGATGGAGAATTATTCCTGAAGTTCTACAGATGAGTTTTGATATGCCCTGTACTTTTACGCATAGAATAAGCGTGGTTAAATAATATGAATATGAATAATATATATATGTGATTTTTTGACAACTGCAGACCTCATACAACTTAGGGCTTCTTGGCCTTTCTTCTATTCTCGTCCCAGACCTATTCATTCTTTCGCTTCTCACACTTCTCTCCTCTTTGGAAATGATCCGCCTGGGTGTCTTTTTTAGTGGTTTTTCTTCAGATCATTTTAGACTATCGGCTGTTCTTCTGAATGATCTTCTATTGTGGATCATCTCTAGTGTAATTCCAAATTATTCCACATCTCTCTTGACCTCTTATACCCACTTGGAGGTGGCCTCTTACCCCATGATGTAGGCCTATATGAAGATATTTTTGTTCAGTCGTTTGTCATCCATTATCACTAAGTGTCCATATAATTTCTGCCTTCGTTTCCGTATTGTGCCCGTGATCTTTTGAGTATACAGTGGAACTTCGATATCTCGAATCACCTCGGGAGCTAAATTTTATTTCGAGTTATCGAAATTTCGAGATATAGAGAATACTGTTTTTGAGCATGTATAGCACATGATTGAATCAAATGCATCCACGGTCTTATACTGAATACATTATTTTTAACAGTGAAATGAAATGAAATGTCGTATGGCTTTCAGTGCCGGGATATCCCAGGACGGGTTCGGTTCACCAGGTGCAGGTCTTTCTATTTCACACTCGTAGGCGACCTGCGCGCCTTAATGACGATGAAATGATGATGAAGACAACACATACACCCAGCCCCCGTGCCATTGGAATAAACCAATTAAGGTTAAAATCCCCGACCCGGCCGAGAATCGAACCCGGAACCCTCTGAACCGAAGGCAGTACGCTGACCATTCAGCCAACGAGTCGGACATTAATCGAAAAAAACCATTATTTTTGTTAGTTAATGAGTTTATGAAGATTTGTGTCTTATCAGTCTGGTAAGAGCATCACGGTTTTTTCTTTACAATTCCCTTTACGTCGCACCGCCACAGACAGTTCTTTTTGAAATTTCCTTTACGTCACACCGACAGAGACAGTTCTTTTCTTTACAATTTCCTTTACGACGCACCAACACAGACAGTTCTTTTTGAAATTTCCTTTACGTCACACCGACAGAGACAGTTCTTTTCTTTAAAATTTCCTTTACGTCGCACCAACACAGACAGTTCTTTTTGAAATTTCCTTTACGTCACACCGACAGAGACAGTTCTTTTCTTTACAATTTCCTTTACGTCGCACCAACACAGACCATTTTTTAACAATTTCCTTTATGTCGCACCGACACAGACAGTTCTTTTCTTTACAATTTCCTTTATGTCGCACCGACACAGACAGTTCTTTTTGAAATTTTCTTTACGTCACACCAACACAGACAGTTCATTTTTTAACAATTTCCTTTATGTCGCACCGACACAGACAGTTCTTTTCTTTACAATTTCCTTTATGTCGCACCAACACAGACAGTTCTTTTTGAAATTTCCTTTACGTCACTGCAACACAGACAATTCCTTTCTTTTATTTCCTTTATGTCGCACCAACACAGACAGTTCTTTTAGAAATTTCCTTTACGTCGCACCGACACAGACAGTTCTTTTCTTTACAATTTCCTTTATGTCGCACCAACACAGACGGTTCTTTTTGAAATTTCCTTTACGTCACATCAATACAGATAGTTCTTTTCTTTACAATTTCCTTTATGTCGCACCAACACAGACAGTTCTTTTTGAAATTTCCTTTACGTCACACCGACACAGACAGTTCATTTTTTAACAATTTCCTTTATGTCGCACCAACACAGACAGTTCTTTTTGAAATTTCCTTTACGTCACTCCAACACAGACAGTTCCTTTCTTTTATTTCCTTTATGTCGCACCAACACAGACAGTTCTTTTTGAAATTTCCTTTACGTCGCACCGACACAGACAGTTCTTTTCTTTACAATTTCCATATGTCGCACCGCCACAGACAGTTCCTTTCTTTACAATATTTCCTTTATGTCGCACCAACACAGACAGTTCTTTTTGAAATTTTCTTTACGTCGCACCGACACAGACAGTTCATTTTTTAACAATTTCCTTTATGTCGCACCAACACAGACAGTTCTTTTTGAAATTTCCTTTACGTCACACCAATACGGACAGTTCCTTTCTTTACAATATTTCCTTTATGTCGCACCAACACAGACAGTTCTTTTTGAAATTTCCTTTACGTCGCACCGCCACAGACAGTTCCTTTCTTTACAATATTTCCTTTATGTCGCACCAACACAGACAGTTCTTTTTGAAATTTCGTTTACGTCACACCGACAGAGACAGTTCATTTCTTTTTGAAATTTCCTTTACGTCGCACCGACACAGACAGTTCCTTTCTTTACAATATTTCCTTTACGTCGCACCGACACAGACAGTTCTTTTCTTTACAATTTCCTTTATGTCGCACCGCCACAGACAGTTCTTTTTGAAATTTCCTTTGCGTCGCACCAACACACACAGTTCTTTTTGAAATTTCCTTTATGTCGCACCGACACAGACAGTTCATTTTTTAACAATTTCCTTTATGTCGCACCAACACAGACATTTCTTTTTGAAATTTCCTTTATGTCGCACCGACACAGACAGTTCATTTTTTAACAATTTCCTTTATGTCGCACCGACACAGACAGTTCTTTTTTACAAATTCCTTTACGTCGCACCGACACAGACAGTTCTTTTTTTAAATTTCCCTTATGTCGCACCGACACAGACTGTTCTTTCTTTAACAATTTCCTTTACGTCGCACCAACACAGACAGTTCCTTTCTTTACAATATTTCCTTTATGTCGCACCATCACAGACAGTTCTTTTTGAAATTTCCTTTATGTCGCACCAACACAGACAGTTCTTTTCTTTACAATTTCCTTTACGTCGCACCGACACAGACAGTTCTTTTTTAAAATTTCCCTTATGTCGCACCGACACAGACTGTTCTTTCTTTAACAATTTCCTTTACGTCGCACCAACACAGACAGTTCCTTTCTTTACAATATTTCCTTTATGTCGCACCATCACAGACAGTTCTTTTTGAAATTTCCTTTACGTCGCACCGACACAGACAGTTCATTTTTTAACAATTTCCTTTATGTCGCACCGACACAGACAGTTCTTTTTTACAAATTCCTTTACGTCACACCGACAGAGACAGTTCATTTCTTTTTGAAATTTCCTTTACGTCGCACCGACACAGACAGTTCCTTTCTTTACAATATTTCCTTTACGTCGCACCGACACAGACAGTTCTTTTCTTTACAATTTCCTTTATGTCGCACCGCCACAGACAGTTCTTTTTGAAATTTCCTTTACGTCGCACCAACACACACAGTTCTTTTTGAAATTTCCTTTATGTCGCACCGACACAGACAGTTCATTTTTTAACAATTTCCTTTACGTCGCACCAACACAGACAGTTCCTTTCTTTACAATATTTCCTTTATGTCGCACCATCACAGACAGTTCTTTTTGAAATTTCCTTTACGTCGCACCGACACAGACAGTTCATTTTTTAACAATTTCCTTTACGTCGCACCGACACAGACAGTTCTTTTTTAACATTTTCCTTTACGTCGCTCCGACACAGATAGTCTTACGGTGACGGTGGAATAGGAAAGAACCGTGGTCTTAATTAAGACACAGTCTCTTAATTTGTCTTATGTATAAAAGTTGGAACCACGGAAAACCGTCTTCATCCCTGCCGACAGTACGCTTCGAACCGACCAGCTCCCCAAGATCTAGATGACCCAAACAGCGCAGTTACTCGCTGCGTTATGATAGTCGAGTTCCACCGTTACAAATCTCTCACTTCGGTGACCGCATATCGAATCCCAGCCAATACATGCGGGATTTTTGCAATGAAGTATCATGTCAGCTCAGCGCAGGTATGGGCGATATGTCCCCTTGCGAAGCCTGTTCACGTTTCCCTGACTTTCTCACCCCCACTTATTCTGTAGTGATGTGTGCAGATACAGCTCGTGGCTGGTGGTTTCAGGTGTGCACAAAGTCGATGATTATGTTCAAATGTCCCCAAGAATAAAGCTGTTTACTGATCCCGTGTCAGTCACCACTTCCGAAGCTCCCTGGCAATTTACAGTTAGAGCTAATTAGTGTGCAGAATTGTACTCCTATTATAAAGCCGTTAGGGAACTGTACGAATCATTATGATGAACGCTTCCCTAAGTTAAGCCATTTCGCAGCAAAGATTACGGCAATTTTTGCCTCTGTCTGCGAACATTTATTTTTCATAAGTGAGCCTTATAAAAACACGTCCAACACATTGGCTGAATGGTCAGCGTTGAAGCCTCGGTTCAGAGGGTTCCGGGTTCGATTCCCGGCCGGGTCGGGGATTTTAATCGCCGCTGATTAATTCTTCTAGCCTGGGGACTGGGTGTTTGTGTTTGTCCCAAGACTTTTCTCTTCATATTCAGACAACACACTACATTACCAACCACCACAGGAACACGCAATAGTGATTACATCCTTCCATATAGGGTTGGTGCCAGAAAGGGTATCCGGTCGTAAAACAGGGCCAAATCAACGTGTGAGACACAGTTCGCACCCGCGACCCCACAAGGGCGAGAAAAGCGGTAGAAAAGAAGAAGAGCCCTATAGAACACACACACACACATCAAACAGAAGATCACCTTACATCTTCATTTCGTCGACACAGCACTCTTGCTAATCCGGATATGCTTGTCAATAGTAAAAAATATAAGTGACCTGCAGAGCGTAAATTGCAATGCAACAATTCAGTTTTATGCTACTAATAATTTTGCTACCTGGTTTACGGCGGTCCGACACGGAGAGGCCTTATGGCGAGGACAGGGCTAGGAATGGGGGATAAGTGGCCACGACCTTAAGGAGGCGTTAGCAAGGGATTTCTGAAAGTTTTTGAATGTTTGTATGTGTGTACATTAATATATTTGTATAAAAATTGTCAGTAAGTACCAAGTGTTGGAACTTATTTAGGTTTTCTTTAAGTGTTAACTACTAGACCAGGGCTTCTCAAACGCCCAAAATCTCCCCCCCTGCAAACCGAGGCGCAGAGGTTCTGTGCACCATGCATCAGCCCGACTCGGCTCGGCTCGGACCAGCGTTTCGTCTCGGCGCGAGTTGGCTAAGCTCGGCTCAACTACGCTCGGATGGCGGAGCACTGCAGAGCAACTGAGGTAGTGGGGGGGGGGGGTGAGACAGGCTGAGTGAACGAGACAGGCATAGGGAAAGAGGGAGACAGCGCTATTGCCCAAACTCGAGGAGTGGGGGTCCGCACTCTGGTCGACCTAGCGTCGCGCAGTGTACCGGTGCATGCACTCTGAGAGGCACAGAAAGTAAAGCACATTTATGTTTATTCTATAACTATTTTGCTTCCTACTGGCTTATTTTGTATTTTAAATGTTACTTTCACTGTTAAATGTATGTAAACGACTGATTGGTGTTTTAATCAGCTATTCTGTTCTGTTCTGTTCTGAGTATTTTGAATTTTTCTTCAGTGTTGAAAACATGTATGTAATATTGGGTGTTTAGCCCGAAGGCTAATTTGATCCTCACCAGCTCCGCCAACAGCTGACATAGACATGGTAGGTGTCACTGAAGAGGCGTACTAGGGAAATGAGGAGTGAGGTAGTTTCCAGTTGCTTTCCTCACCGGGCCAGAAGTTGCTATTACATATCAGTCTGCCAATCGCACTGAAATGCATGCACCAACCGACCCTATGAGCGATATTTTCACACCATTCGTAGCAGGAACCGGCTGCATAAAGAATGATATTACTGGCATCGCTCATGCCCCAGTCACTTTCATATCGTCAAGGCCAAAGATGAGACTCAGACAGGACAGTGAAAGTAACAAATTTATTGTAGCCCATACCAGAAGACATAGTGTACTACGTTCTTAAAAATTCTGGCTAGCAGCTGTATTCATACAAGTTGATAAACATGATGTTGCTTTCAGCCGATGGGTGGTCCAGGAGACATTAAATTTCTCAGATCGAAATAATTTCTAGCCTACAGGTGTAACAACTGTGTTCACATTATACCCAGAAAACTTGGTAGGATGTCATCGGTTGATGCAATAGCCGCACCATCTTGAGGTACTAAAACTGTCTTTCCAGGCGGCCAATGATTCGTGTACTTCTGGACTCTGACGTACTAGCACATCTTCTGAGGTGTCATTTGATCCGTCTCAGTGAACTCAATCAGAACACGACGAAAAGAAAACAAATAGAGAGAAATTGGTAAAACTGTGGTGCGAAGAAGAGCGAAATATATGGCTTCAAACTTACACGAACTGTAAATTGGATTGGTCAATATTCAATGCGTGGCAATGAGGTAAATAGGTATTATTATTATTATTATTATTATTATTATTATTATTATTATTATTATTATTATTATTAGTAGTAGTAGTAGTAGTAGTAGTATCAAATTTTACTTCCAGCTTTCTATAAATTGTATTAGTTTCATGCATTTGTTAATCTTGGTTTAGTTAAAAGAAGGCTTCATTGCCTTTACTACGCCAGGCCAAACAAGATAATTAAATGAATATTCTGTAAGGAGACAGCACAGGAAGAATAAGTGCAATAATGTACTTTATATTTTCCCTTGTAAGGATAGTGGAGCCTTAAATGTATATTTATGTGTATATGTGTGAAGGTGAAGCACACGTTAAATACATCGAAGGCCAGGAGAATATATCAACGCGGTAGCAAGGCCCTTGTGAAGAAGCCTTTCTCGTGGACAGTCGAGATTTTCTTCTGATGACACAGAGCACAGTTCTTTGCGAAACGTAAAGAATTTCACCTTATTTTCTTGACACGGCTTAAGCCCAAAAGCCTATAGAGTATCATGTCTATAAATGGCAACGTTTACAGTCTGCTTTACGTCGCACCGACACAGATACGTCTTATGCCGACGATGGGATAGGAAAGGGCTAGGAGTGGAAAGGAAGCGACCGTGGTCTTAATTACCGTACAGCCCAGCATCTTCTATGTGAAAATGGGAAACCGTGGAAAACTACTTTCAGGGCTACCGAAAGTTGGGTTCGAACCCACTACCTCCCCAGTACAAGCTCACAGCCACGTAACCCAGACCGCCCAGCCACTCACTCACTCACTCACTCACTCACTCACTCGCGAACGCGTCCCGTGCTTAACTGCACGCGCACTGCACCTTCGTGAGCATAAGGCCATAGCGATTAGTGAGACATTGATGTTTCAAGCGGACAATGTACGTCAACACGGGTAGATGTAAGGATGTGACAGAGTGGCATAACGCAGCAATCATGTGTTGCCGTGCTCATGGCTATACGTTGCGTGCTGGATTAGTTGGTGTTTCGCAGCGGACTTTTCATCGTATCTACAAGCAGTGGTGTACTACACGTGGCCACGAAATACGACATCAGACTTGTGGTAGGAAAAAGATCCTGACTGAGGAGGACCGGGGACGTGTTTCACGGCTTGTGAATGAAAATAGCTTCTAAACCCGACAGGAATTGTTGCAGTCGGCTAATGAAGGTCCATCCCAACCCGTCAGCGAGAGAACATTGCGACGGGAAGTGCTTGCAATGAACATTTGGAGTCCGTCACCTCGCAAGAGACCATTGCTCACACAGGCACAGCAATGGACTCACCTCATCGCCGATATATCTCCAAGAAATTGAAAAAACGCCGCACACACACAACTTTCATCTTCTCAGCTACTCGCATCGGCCGCCGATCGTCAACTTTTTTGAATGTCAGCTGATATCCCGATGACGTCACCCGCTACGAGGATGGACAGTTGTTTCTACTAGCGCATGCCCCTACTATTTCTTCTACCTTCCAAAAAGTGTTAGTTTTCTTCCCCTTATTTCTCCCCCTCTACACTATGTTATATATTTTCGGCTTCGGTGATACCCAACTGAGATGGGCTTCAAGACTGTGCAGAGTGTGGAACTACAACTGTTTTATTTATGGAGCAGTGTATATAATTTATGTCCTGCTCGCTCCGGAACGATGTACATGGACATGAGGTGTGACTGACATCTAATCATGTTTTTAAAGCTGCTATATGAGCACTTTGTTCAGCTGTCGGCTAATGGGGAGCATGCCATTTATATCTTCACCGGTCTACGCGTGCTGCGTAATGTTTCAAGCTATCTGAGGTGTGTGTATCAGGCATCTATTGGTTTTTTTAGTGTCCTCTTCAACTTTGAACATAAACTGTTTCTTCATCAACCCTGGTCTTGATCCGTACACCTGTTCTCCCGTTACTTTATTTTGAAGGATTCCAGGTTAAGCGAGATTGGGTTGACCTGCTTGGGATGTCGTGATGGTTAGAATTGCACTGGTACTCCTTGGCATCAGAAAACTCGTATTCTCATTCTTGAGGTGTGTAATGTTTCCCAGAGATCATGCTGCTAATGAGGAGTTGAGTAAGATGTATAAGCGTCCGGCCCTGCGGTGTAGGGGGCGGCCCCGGGTTCGATTCCCGGCCGGGTCAAGGGTTTTTAATTGTAATGATTAATATCCCTGGCCTGGGGACTGGGTGTTTGTGACGTCCTTAATCTTCCTTTCCTCACACACAACATTTCACACTACCGCCACTCCAGTTACAAGCAGGTTCATACAATATGGTGCCAGTAGGGGCAAAAGATCCACATGGGTCGACGCCCTAAACAAATAGCATTAAAAAACGTGTATAAACAATGAACTTCTCGGAAGTGTTGAATGGGTAATTTCCACAAGAAACGTTTTCTTCCGCTTGGTATTTTAAATATGTGTAAAGTGATTTAGGTATTTCTGGTTAGCTTGCTATTTTTCCCTTCGGCATGTATGTATCTTCTTCATCCCCCCTCCCCCTTTTCTCTTATTTGTTCTTTTCTCTACGATGTATGTAGCCTACTGTTGGAAAAGAACAATATTTGTATGAATTCCTTTCTTTTCTACGGGGCTATTTTAAATATTACTAGATTTTCTTGTAAAATTGTAAAGTTGGTGTTGTGTTTTTCAACTAGATTTTTGTGTCAAAGGTATCGGTTCTCTCTTATCTTGTCTTGGCAATCCTATATGTGAACCTAACGCGAATCCCTAAGTGCAACACTTACTTAGTGGGCACTTATTTGATCCAACGTTGACCTCTAGCTTTGTGCTTGGTATTCCCAGCTATTGCTTCCACTGCTTTGTTCTTAATTTCCTCTCATACAGTTACATATTTTGAAGAAAAAAGTATTACGTGGGTGTATCACCTATTACACTTAAGTGCTAAACCTCGGTAATTCTGTGGTGCCAAATTTAATGATTTACTCTAAGGGATCTTAACTATTGGCAGAAATTTCTATCTGAGTTGTGATTGGAGTCTACTCAGGCCATTATATTTTTTATTAGTATTATTATTACGGCGTATACCCCCGCCCCTTCATGACAACACATAACGCTGCGCGTCTTCAATGGGCTAGAAATCATCGAACGTGGACAGTAGCTGACTGGCGGAACGTAATGTGGTCTGACGTTGACTGTATTCAATGACGCACGCCGTCGAGTGCACCGAAGGCGAAATGAAGCATATCATCGTGGAAATGTGCAAGGTCAGCTTCAAGCCGGAGGTGGGTCTGTGATGTTTTGGGGGAGATTTTCGTATCATGGTTGGGCCCGCCCACCAAGCAGACCACTAATATGAACCAGCATATTTATTTAAACATTCTGGATGATCAGGTGTTGCCTTTTAGTCAACATCTGCATGATGAGTATGTTATTGATACCCCGAGTTTTTCAAGATAACATCGGCATGGACGCATATGTGACTGGATTTATGAACACTCCCCCGCCCTATTACGTATCGATTGGCCTGCAAACTCACCTGACTTGAACCCCATTGAAAATGCGTTGGATATGTTGGAACAGTGGGTAAACCGCCGACATCAGCATCAAATCATCAGCGAGTGGCTTCAGCTGGATGTGACGTACCTGCACAAGCTTGCGGACTTACGTCCTAACCGAATTCGGGTGGCCATCAGTTACACGGTAGTAATTGATGCTTGTGGGGTGCTTACTTTTGACTGGTGAGATTACTACACTGGTGTTATCACGGTTGTGTGACCCTGAGGTGTGCATGATGTGGGACAGAGTCAGTAGGACAAGGCTACGCGCTGCACTGTCTCTCCATTAGTCAATAATAACACACGCGAGACATATAGAGGTCAAAATGTGATTCATAGTGAAGCAGAGATAGTTGCCTGAAGGGAAAATTAAATACAGCAGATAACGATGGGATGGATCCCATTGGCATGTATATGCAGTGTGTACAAACAATACCGTCTTTGAATCACAGTCCGTGATGGAGGAGATTCTTCTTCTTCTTCTTCGTCTTCTTCTTCTTGTACATGCGAGCACAGAAATGGTGTCCCGGTATAAACAAAGCATGGTATACCCCCACCTCCACGCTTATCACATTGCTGCAGGTAGACAGCCCGCTACAAGACTGTTGTGATTGAAATGGGCACAGTGGTGGATGTATAGCAATACACACACACTGCCTTCAGCACTACCTGTTCACTCCCTCCCCTCTTTCTCGGTACTGGAGTGGCCTTCGACACTACCCCTTCACTCCCTCGCCACCTTTCAGTACTGGAGTGGGGCAGTGTTGATTGTTTACGTCGGGACACCATTTCTGTGCTTGCATGTACCATATACTCATTGGATTTCGGCTGTCATCAGGGCACCTGGTTCTTGTCCTCAGCAAGTCGGAAATGAGTAAGGTTACTGAGACCATACCATTCTCGTAGATTCCATAGCCAAGATATTCTCCTTCTTCCCATACTTCCCCTTTCTTCAATTTTACCTTTTAAGATAAGCTGACGGATTCTCAATTTTAAATTTCGAATCACAAGTACTCAAGTTTCATCTTTTTGATGTTTTGCACGTTTTGCATGACCTCTGGCTCTTCGTTCAGGCGTTGGAGTAGCTCAGTATTACGTATTCTGTCAACCCATGATATTCTGAGGAGGCGTCGGTAGCAGCGCATATGAAAGGATCAAGAGGGATCAGGACAAGCAGAATAGAGTACGCTTCTTCAAGGACAGGGTGCACTTGTATGACAGTTTATGGTGTTTTCTAAAAGGGATACAATCAACGTGTTGGTTAAGGACTCATAGTATATGCATCTTCCGGCGTAGGTCTACCCTTACTGGATCATTGGAAGAATATCGGCCTGTGGATTCCAAGATTGCGGCTAGAAATTCGGCAGAGGTAGTAGGATTTTTGATAAAATAATATTATTGGCGTTACATCCCGCTAACTACTTTTTCTGGTTTCGGATAGGCCGGGGTGCCGGAATTTAGTCCCGCAGAAGTTCCTTTACGTGCCAGTAAATCTACTGACACGATGCTGACGTATTTGAGCCCCTTCAAATACCACCCAACTGAGCCAGGATCGATCGAACCTGCCAAGTTGGGGATGAGAAGGCCATCGCCTCAAACGTCTGAGTCACTCAGCCCGGCAGGATTTTTGAAAAAGGTGGAGAAAACTAATTTTGACACTCAACGTCGTACGATCCCGGCATGTAAGACATTGCTAGTGACACGTTTGATGTCAACTCGATAAAATTAATCAAAACTCTGCCATAGACGTCTAAGAGAGATCAGTCTGACTCTGCCATTTATTTATTTATTTATTTATTTATTTATTTATTTATTTCGATCCTGGCTCAGTCTGGTGGTATTTGAATCAAATCTTTCTTCCTTTCCTTCTTTCTTTCTTAGTCAGTTTACCCTCGAGGGTTGGCTTTTCCCTTGGATTCAGCGAGGGACCCCACCTCTATCAAATCAAATCCAGTGTCCTGGAGTGTGAGATATTTGGTTGGGGATGAAACTGGGGAAGAGTACCAGTACCTCTCCTAGGTGGCCTAACCTGCCATGCTGAGCAGAGGCTTTGTGGGGGGGGGGAAGATTGGGAGGATAGACACGGAAGAGGGAAGGAATCGGCCGTGGGTCTTGAGTTAGGTGCCATCCCGGCATTTGCCTGGAGGAGGAGTGGGAAACCACGGAACATTACTTCGAGGATGGTTGAGGTGGGAATCGAAACCCCCTCTACTCACTTGTAGGGTTGGGTACTATGTCCCTGTTTCAGAACACTATGCCGGTGCACAGTTATGTTCCGCTGTTCCGGAATACGGAGCGTAAGTTGTTCCGAAACATTCTCAAGCGAGACCGACACAGTGATTCGCTGTCCCGTCAGAAGCGCCACCATCCACTGCCCTTCACGTACTAGCTGACTGTCGATACCGGCAGTGTGCCGCCATGTGCTGGAGTGTTCCGTGTCCCGTGTTCCGTCGTATCCTCTTTGTTCTGTGAGTTCCGTTGCACCAGCAACTGGCCTTCGGTACATGCGGATAACTTCATGCGTTCTGTTTTGTAAGAGTGTGTTCATTGAAGCCTAGTAATATATACTGTACGAAAGACGGTAAACTCTGAAAAATGTCGCACCTGAGTCCTGTTTACGACTTTCTTACTAGAATGAAACCGGACAGAGTGACATGCAATTTATGTTCTTCTATTTTGTCTGCTGGATCTTCAACCGGCACAATGACGAGACATTTGAAACTTAAACATCCTACAATTTTTATTTTCGTGTTCTGCTTGTATAGGCCTAGCTTTATTTTTAATCTCCTGTTCCGCTTGTATACGGCGTTTAATTTTTTCTTCGTGTTTCTTCAACTGTGTGAGTATGTTTTTAATTGGTGAAAATAACATTGTGACATTTGTAAACACATCTACTGCCAGTGTAATTGTGATAGGTGTATTTCAGAATGAATGAAAACAGTCTTATCCCCAAAACAACATTTAGACATGATTTTCTGGTTGCCTATTTCAGAGTTCTGACTGCTTTTTCACGAGCCATGAAGTTTTATCCTGGCCCTAATTACGCACAATAGGTATAGGCTGATACATTCAACTGGTGAAAATATCCTTGTATTAGTTACTTTTAAACACCTGTACTGCCATTGTAACCGTGTTATATGTATTTCATCCAAACTAAACCAAACCCCATGGCACTACAGCCCTTGAAGGGCCTTGGCCTACCAAGCGATCACTGCTCAGCCCGAAGACCTGCAGAGTACGAGATGTCGTGTGGTCAGCACGACGAATCCTCTCGTCCGTTATTCTTGGCTTTCTAGACCGGGGCCGCTATATCACCGTCAGATACTCCTCAATTCTAATCACGTAGGTTGAGTGGACCACGAACCAGCCCTCAGGTCCAGGTAAAAATCCCTGACCTGGCCGGGAATCGAACCCGGGGCCTCCGGGTAATAGGCAGGCACGCTACCCCTACACCACGGAGCTGGCATGTGTATTTCATATTGACCAAAAAATCTTCACCTAAAAGCAGCCTTTAAATGTTATTATTAGGCGCGAATTTCAGTGTTCTGACTGTTCCTTCACGTTCCGTGCAGCTTTACGCTGGCCGGAACTAAACACAACGCGTTCGGTACAGCAGCATATTCCTGTTGAAGGGAAGCATGTCATGTTGCCTCATGAAGTTTTCTCTACTCGCAGTTACAGTCCCGTGTCCCGTGTGCCGGCGCACTGTACCGAAACACTCCACCTCAAGCTCCTAATGTTCCGGATCAACTGACTGTTCCGGTCTGCCCAACCCTACTCAGTTGATCTCCTGAGGCTGAGTGGACCCCGTTCCAGCCCTCGTACCACTTTTCAAATTTCGTAACAGAGCCGGGAATCGTACCCTGGCCTCCAGGGGTGGAAGATAATCCCACTAACGACTACACCACAGAGGTGGAATAAAAGAGCTCTTGCGGTACAAAATTCCGCCCCTTGATCTGTCTGAAAACCGTAAAAATTAGTTAGTGTGATGTAAAACCTTTATTGTTATTATTATTATCATTATTATATTATTACTATATTTGTTTATTATGTATTTAGCGCATGATAATGCATCAATAAGGCATTTTAAGAGCTCATCAAGCCCCGTATGTCATTGGTTGGTAAGATTATGAAGCTGAGACTAGGAGAGCTTGGCCACGTTATGCGATCAGATGCATTGGAAAAGCAATCATACTAGGAATGATCAGCGGTACCGAAGAACAGGTCACCAGAGCACTCGTTGGTTAGACACCATTAAAACAGACACCACCCTCAACCTGGAACAGCTAAAGGAGGCAGTGTGGAACAGGACAACTTGGAGAGCGCTAATTCATAGAATCGCCGATGGTCTAATTCAACTGAAAGGGTGACATCATCACCGCAAAGTTATACACAAATTATGTACTTACACTTAAGGCATTGGTCGTTTGTGTTGATTTTCAAGATATGGAACGATGCCATATAGGCATGTGCACGATCAAAGTTTCAGATCCATTGGATTGTTGCTACTGGTCTCCCCACCTGATTGGTCGCGGAGGAATCAACTCCAGTATACGGACTCTAGTGTAGCGTAGTTGACTTGCAGTCTGTACAGTGAAGTGTTCCCCGTCAAACATGCCTCGACGACAGAGAAGAGCACGCTATCAAAAACTATCGCCGCTTGAGAGGGCTCGGATAATTGGGCTGTGTGAGGCTGGATTATCGCTAAGGACTGTCGCTGCACGTGTTGCCCAACAGGCATCTACGCTACAGCGTGTTTGGCAGCAGTGGTCAAATGAAGGTACCCACACTCGTAGACCTAGCACAGGCCCAGCGCGACAGACAACTGTGAGAGTGGATCGCCGCATCATTCGGATGGCCCGGATGGAACCCCATGCAACAGCAGCGCAAATTCGAACAGCTGTGGCACCCCACGTTACACAACAAACAGTTGGTAATTGCCTGCGTGCAGCTGGCTTACGAGCCCGTGTCCCTGCAGAAGGTGTCCCATTGTCCCCACAACAGCGACGTGTAAGGCTGGCCTGGTGTCGAGAAAGATCGACGTGGGTCGACGAATGGCATAGGTTCGTCTTTAGTGATGAATCGCGCTTCTGTCTTGCCCAGAGTGATCGCCGGAATCGTGTGCACCGACGTACCGGGGAGAGGGGCCTCCCAGATCTTATTGTCGAGAGGCACACAAGGCCAACACCAAGGATTATGGTCTGGGGAGCTATTGGCTTTAATGTGAAATCACAATTAGTTCTTGTTGAGGGCATTATGACTGCTCGACAGTACGTTGATAGGGTACTCAATTGAATGGTTGTCCGTATGATGGCGAACATTGCTAATGGGATGTTTCAACAGGACAACGCCCGGGTTCACACTGCACGCATCTCCAGAGAAGCTCTCCACGACATCACAACCTTAGAATGGCCCGCCAGATCCCCGGACCTCAGTGCTATTGAGCATGTGTGGGACATGATGGGTCGACAACTGGCCAACCGTCCTCAGCCACCCACAACTCTGGAACAACTGACCCGTGCAGTGCAACAAGCATGGGCCACAATTCCTCAGGAAGCGATCCAGGGCCTTATTGACTCCATGCCACGACGAATTCATCAATGTATTGCAGCTCGTGGTGGGCACATCCTGTATTGATTGTTGTCCAAACTTGCGTTCAGAGGGACCTGAAAGTGTAATCATCGAATCACAACCAAACATTCGCCTTGCATGTTTACTTGCAGCAATGTAGCACCACTCCTTCTGGGTTTGCAATTTCCGTTTTCTTCAGTGTAAAAATAAGATACTGAAATATCACATGATCTGAATATCCGTTACAAATCCAAATCCACATTAAAAATCCTCTAGACGGCTCCATTGGATGTGAGATGAAGTGTCCTGGAAAGCTCGTAGTGGGTATTGATATGTAATATGTTGAACTGTCTGTAAATGTACGCCACTGTCGCGGTTCGATGAAGTCTGTCATCATTTGGTGAGTGTAGTCTTGATCAGTCATTATTCAATCGAGTATTCTGCACTGATGTTTAAGAAAGTGGAACCCGGTTGACTGAACACTCGGTATTACGCTTATAATCTATCAATTTTACGAATTTCATAAGTAGTTAACCAGACCAATATTGAAGTGCTTGAACAGCGTTTATGTTGACACTCGATACTGAGATCAGAGAGAATGGCGATGGTTGAAGAGAAAAATGTGGATGAAAATGTGAAAATTAGTGGGAATGATCTCTAAAGAAGGAGTAATCCAGAAAAATGAATTTAATGATTAATTTTTAGCCATGAATTTCAACTTCACCTTCATATTTTTCCTACCTTTAAAAGCTTACTCGCATACTTCATTAATTCCACACCGTCTCACATATCACATAGTCGAGCATTCCTCCCCATGGTGCCCCTGTGTTACCTGTACTGAACTGAACGTCAGCTCTTGGTTGCCAGACTATCGCTTGTGATCTCCTGGCTAATGGTACACGAAACGAACGATACAAGCTCTTTTCAGAGCCAATTTGCAAAGCCCTTGGGAACTGTTCTGAGAGTCCTTCAAATCAACATCGAAGGAATCAATAGATCTAAAAGTGACTACCTTTCCAAACTGGAAAATAATGTTGATGTAATATGCATTCAGGAAACTTATGCCTCTGATCAGTCTCAGCTTCGTTCGAGAGGAAACATTCCTGGATACAAGTTACTGGGAGCTACTTATCATCAGTCGTGTAGCCTTTGTTCGAAATTCCATCACCTGCTCTTATTTAGTCTCAGCTAATTCTGATGCAGGCATTTTCAACATCATTACAAAAGTTAATGATGTATCAATCATAAATATTATTTATAAACCTCCAGGAATTCAGTGTTCTTCAAACTATCTCTCACCCATCCATCTATGTGGGTGATTTCAGTAGTCATCATACTCTGTGGGGTTATAGATATAGTGATCAGTGTGGAGAAAAACTTATAGAGTGGGCAGAGCTTTGTAACATGAAACTTATTTCCAATCCAAAAGACAAACGTACAACATACATTCAAGTCAGGAAGATGGGACTCCGAAACCAATCGTGACTTGTGCTTTGCTTCATATGAACATCAGGGATCCAGCTTACCTGTGTTTCGTAAAGTTCTTTCCACATAGTCAACATCGACCTGTCCTTCTGGAAATTGGAATGCAGATTCCTGTTATAAGATCTTCACAACTCCCTCATTGGAACTTTAGTAAAACTAGTTGGGAGACCTATTCAGCTGATCTTGACAGTACCATACGATGGATTCCTCCTGAGGTTAGTAACTATTCTAGCTTTGTGAAAGCTATTCTAGCATGTGCCAAATGACATATTCCCCGTCGAGTGAGAAAGGACTTTACTCCAGAGGTTAGTAACTATTCCAGGTTGGATGTTCTGTGCACATACTTAAAATCATGGTGCTTGAAACCAAGCCCTAGTAAAACGGAAACCTGCTTCTTCCATTTAAATAACCGACAAGCGAATATCACCTTGAATGTGTCACTTCATAAAAGTCTTCTCCCTCACAATGCACACCCCAAATATCTTGGAGTTGCTCTCGACTGACGCTATCGTACAGGAAATATCTAACCAACCTAGCAGCCAAATTAAGGACACGCAACAACATCATCCACAAACTTGCTGGCTCCACATGGGGAGCTTCTGCATCTACCTTGCGTACTTCAGCTATGGCGCTGTTCTTTAGTTTGAATCAAGAGCTCTCATGCTCTCCAGCCTGAATGTAACAATGCGTGTCATAAGTGGCACAGTAAAATCTACTCCTCTTTCCTGGTTACCGGTGCTCCGCCACATAGAACCTCCTAGAATTAGAAGATTGAATAACTTGGTTAAAGAATACAACGCGATATTAACCAATCCTGATCTCCCCACCCATGATTTTTTTTTTTTTTTTGCTACTTGCTTTACGTCGCACCGACGCAGATAGGTCTTATGGCGACGATGGGACAAGGAAGGGCTAGGAGTGGGAAGGAAGCGGCCGTGGCCTTAATTAAGGTACAGCCCCAGCATTTGCCTGGTGTGAAAATGGGAAACTACGGAAAACCATTTTCAGGGCTGCCGACAGTGGGGTTTGAACCTACTATCTCCCGAATACTGGCCCACCCATGAAGATGTTAACATCAGATTCAGCCGCCTCAAATCAAGATCTCCTCCTACTAAAACAGCACAGGAACTTGTTAGGAGGGATTTCAGTCCAGAAGATGATTGTCAACAAGAGTGGAACAGCATAGCTCCGACTCAATGACAGACATTGTTTAGTTATAAGAATCTTCCAGCTGGCTTTGATTTGGCATGGGTAGCCCTCAGCAGATTCCGTACTCACCATGGGAGATGTGGATCAATGATGTTTAAATGAGGTATGACATCTTCTCCAGCCTGTGACTGTGGTGCATTTAAGCAGACTATCGACCATATTGTCACCGAATGCATTGGAAGGGCATTCGTCGGATCCATCCAGGACTTTGTGGTGGATTCTGCTGAGGCCATGCAATGACTAGAGAATTAAGATCTAAGTCTTTGAACCCTTTTGTTTGCATGATTGGTTTCAATGTTATAATGTGTATATCTTGTAATTATGTATACCGAGCTCGATAGCTGCAGTCGCTTAAGTGCGGCCAGTATCCAGTATTCGGGAGATAGTAGGTTCGAACCCCACTGTCGGCAGCCCTGAAGATGGTTTTCCATGGTTTCGCATTTTCACACCAGGCAAATGCTGGGGCTGTACCTTAATTAAGGCCACGGCCGCTTCCTTCCCACTCCTAGCCCTTCCCTTTCCCATCGTCGCCATAAGACCTATCTGTGTCGGTGCGACGTAAAGCAACTAGCAAAAAAAAAGAAGTAATTATGTATATAATATTTTGTGCTTAATGTTCAAGTATATTTAATCTTTGTATTGTATTGTGTACGTTAACATACGCTAATAATAATAATAATAATAATAATAATAATAATAATAATAATAATAATAATAATAATAATAATACTGTCAAGTCTTCCCAGCCATAAGCTTGTAACATTTTCGTAACACTACTCTTCTGCCGGAAATCACTTAGAACGAATCGTGCTGCTTTCCTCTGAATCTTTCCCAACTGTCCTATAAAGTAATCCTCGTGTGGATTCTATACACGTTAACCATACTCCAACTGACATCTTGCCGGAGACTTACACACCCTCTTCTTTACTTCCTAAACGCTCTCATAACCATATGAAGAGTCCGACTCGATGGCTGAACGGTCAGCGTACTGGCCTTCGGTTCAGAGGGTCCCGGGTTCGATTCCCGGGCGGGTCGGGGATTTTAACCTTAACTGCTTAATTCCAATGGCCCGGGGGCTGGGTGTATGTGCTGTCTTCATCATAATTTCATCCTCATCACGACGCGCAGGTCGCCTACAGGTGTCAAATATAAAGACCTGCACGTGGCGAGCCGAACCCGTCCTGGGATATCCCGGCACTAAAAGCCGTACGACATTTCATTTTTACCATATGAAGAAATTTGTAACCTTCATTTACAGCCTCGTTCATGTGATTACCTCAATGAAGATCTTTCCTCATATTAAAACCTGGGTACTTACAGTGTTCCCCATGAGGTGTTTTCACCCCATCAACACAGTAATTAAAACTAAAAGGACTTTTCCTCCAGGTGAAACTCACTACCTGACATTTCATCCCGTTCACCATCATACCATTGCCTGCTGACCATCTGACAACATTGTCTATGACTTCTTGTAGTCGCTCAGAATCTTGTAACTTATTTACTACTCTGCACAATATAACATCATATACCTCAAGGCTCCATTACCCGAATTTTCAGTATCTCGAAGTAACTTAAATTTCCCGAGCGTTTGTCCTATACTTCACGTGTATTTATTTCTCTATTACTCGAAATTCGGTTACACGAATTTCTCCATTTCTCGAAGCAAACATTTCCTCCCTTGAAGAAAAAAAATACTCTGTAAGTCGACTTTTTTGCAACATTAACTGTGCAATTTGGCATTTACAGTTTGTGAGGAACAGTTAACAAGTAAAAAAAGGGTTACAGTGATGCTGGGAGCTAATATGACGGGAACAGAGAAACTAAAACTTCTAGTGATCGGAAAATTGGCGAAGCCTCGCTGTTATTCGGGTGTGAATTAATTACCGGTCACGTAGAAAAATAACCCCCGAAGTCGCGGATAACAAGCTCCATTTACGAATCTCGCTTGCGTGGTATTGTCCAGAAGTTACAACGTGAAGGGAGGAAAGGTTAGCAGGTTATATATTTTTTTTTTTTTTTTGCTACTTGCTTTACGTCGCACCGACACAGATAGGTCTTGTGGCGACGATGGGACAGGGAAGGGCTAGGAGTGGGAAGGAAGCGGCCGTGGCCTTAATTAAGGTACAGCCCAGCATTTGCCTGGAGTGAAAATGGGAAACCACGGAAAACCATTTTCAGGGCTGCCGACAGTGGGGTTCGAACCTACTATCTCCCGAATACTGGATACTGACCGTACTTAAGCGACTGCGGCTATCGAGCAAGGTTAACAGTAAGAATCAGAAGAGACTAACGGACTCTTTCCAAAGTTGTTAATCAAGGTATGTTTCTTGTTGCACTACTGTATGTACTGTATCCTGTATTCTAAAAGTTACTATAATAAAGGTTATTATTAAAGTGATGCCGTAAAAGAGTTTGTATATTTTTAAATATAGTTAAAAATAATGTATTTAGTATAAGCCCGTAGTTACACATGATTCAATTAGGTGCTAAACATGCTCAAAAACGGTATATTCTATATCTCGAAATAAAATTTAGCTCCCGAGGTGATTCGAGATATCGAAGTTCCACTGCAGCCTTATATGTGATTCCAGTCCTTCACTCATATCATTTATATAAACAAAAACATCAAAGTCCAATAATACTGCCCTCCGGCACCCCTATTTTAATCCTTACCGGATGAAATAATGTTTCACCTACTCTAATTCTCTGAGTTCTATTTTCTAGCCACTTATTCAACCACTCTTTTGTCTAGTCCATTAACCATCATTTTTGTCAGCAGTCTGGCACGATCTACCCTATCAAAAGCCTCCGATAGACCAATAGCAATACATTCCATTTGACCTCCTGAATCTAAATTATCTGCTACATATTAATGGAATCTTAAACTGGAATAACCTTTGCTACACCCGAACTGCCTTCTCTCAAACCAGTTAATAATTTCGCACACTTGTCTAATCATTGGGGTAATCACATAAATGGGATTGTAAATAAAGTTTACAGATCTCTTCATATGAGGTACTTAAGGGCTGTAGTAAGTATGTAAAGGAGACTGCGTATTAGTCACTGGTTAGACCCCTATTACAGTATGGTTGTGATGTATAGGACACTTATCAAGATTGGTTAATACGAGAAGTGGAAAAGATACCAAAGAAAGCAGCACGATTTTTTCTGGTTGATTTCCGACAAAACAGTAGTGTTACGAAAATATTGCAAACTTTGGACTGCGAAGACCTTGAAGTAAGGAGACGAGCTGCTCGACTAAGCGGAATGTTTCAAGTTCTCAGTGGTGAGATGCTATTTTTTTTTTTGCTAGTTGCTTTACGTCGCACCGACACAGATAGGTCTTATGGCGACGATGGGACAGGAAAGGGCTAGGAGTGGGAAGGAAACGTCCGTGGCCTTAATTAAGGTACAGCCCCAGCATTTGCCTGGTGTGAAAATGGGAAACCACGGAAAACAATTTTCTGGGTTGCCGACAGTGGGGTTCGAACCTGCTGTCTCCCGAATACTGGATACTGGCCGCACTTAAGCGACTGCAGCTGTCAAGCTCGGTAGTGGTGAGATGACCTGCAATGACATTATTAGACGAATAAGTCTGAGTGGGATTTTTAAAAGTAGAATACATCGTAAAATAAAGTTGGAATCCAAAAGGTCAATTTAGGGAGAATGTTCGTTTATAGGAAGAGGAATTAGCCTAGATTAATGGAATAATTTCTTATTAATTTAAAAATAGACAGGTCCGCTTCTGTGGTGTAGTGGTTAGTGTTATAGCTGCCACCCCCGAAGGCCCGGGTTCGATTCCCGGCTCTGCCACGAAATTTGAAAAGTGATACGAAGGCTGGAACGGGGTCCACTCAGCCTCGGGAGGTCACCTGAGTAGAGGGGTGTTCGATTTCCTCCTCAGCCATCCTTGAAGTGGTTTTCCGTAGTTTCCCACTTCTCTTCCAGGCAAATGCCGGTATGGTACCTAACTTAAGGCCACGGCCGCTTCCTTCCGTCTTCCTTGTCTATCCCTTCCAACCTTCCTATCCCGCCCACATTTGTATCCCCCGACCCAAGGTCTCACGCTTCAGGATACTGCTCTTGAGGCGGTAGAGGTGGGATCCCTCGCTGAGTCCTAGGGAAAAGCCAACCCTGGAGGGTAAGCAGATTAAGAAAGAAAGAAAGAAAGAAAGAAAGAAAGAAAGAAAGAAAGAAAGAAAGAAAGAACAGACGAGGTAAGGAACTGGTAGGGAATCTGCTACCCGAGCAATAGCCCTAAACGCAGATCAGAGGTGAGTGATAATCAGAAAGAATGCTTTCCCAGAGATTACATGGAACACATATCAAACTAACTGGCCTGTAATTATCTTTATTAGGTCTTTAGCCCTTTCCCTTGTACACTGGGACAACTATAGCGACTATTCATTCATCTGATATAGCTCCTTCATGCAAACAGTAATCAAATGGGAAGGACAACTAAGAGTCTTAGAGGGAGAGAAAGGACAATTCAGGATTGTGGCACGGAATAAATGGGGGTGAACGTCAATTATCTTGCCTTTGCAGATGATTTGGCCATCTGTGCAAATAGTGTCAAATCAGCAAGTAGAAGAATCATTATTCTTTGTGAAACTGCTATGAAGACTGGTTTGCAGATCTCTTCTTAAAAAAATGACAAACATCAAATCAGCTGCAAAAATCATGAACACAACAGGAGGGAAAGTAGAAAAAAGTCAAGAGCTTCAAATATCTTGGTGAGGTGATCCAGTCTAATGACTTAGAACAAATCAAGGCAAGAATCAGAAAGATGGAGTTAGCGTACCAGTTGACGAAAGCTGTGTACAACAAGAAATCACTAAGTCTGGGAACAAAACTAAGGTACTATAATACTGTGATCAGACCAGAAGGACTATATGCTGCTGAGACCTTGCATTTGACAAGCAGAGGATTGCTGGAACAACTGGAGAAGAAAGAAAGCAAGATCATAAGGAAGATTCTTGGACCTATATATGTTGGTGGACACCGAAGATTAAGATCTAACAAAGAGTTATACAAAGAGACTGATGGAATTATAGAGTCGATGAAGAAGAGATGAAAACAATTTTATGGATATCTCCTACGCATGAATCAAGAAAGACTGACTCGAAAACTCGTTACACATTTCGAAGGGAAAAATATTGTTCCCAGGTGGTTTATGGCGGTACATGCTGATATCGAGAGAATAGGCATTAGTTATGAAGACATCCAAAACAGGAATCACTTTCGACAATTAGTTTCGGACTTCAGAGGCTTCCGAGAAGAAGGAGAAAATAAATCTTCAAAAGTGATTTTTTTTTCAGAAGAAAGAAGGAAGCAGATAAGCCAACGAATGAAGCTATATAGTCAGAAGATCAAAGCCAGGGGAGGAAAAAGATGATCCAGGATACCGTAGTTGTTACTCCGTGGTCCATAGTGGTCAAAATCGAACAGAAGGGGAAGAAATATCAGACATGGCACTATATTCCACCCATTGCTTTTAGTATATCCCCTGAAATCTTATCAATCCCAGCTGCTTTTCTAGCTTTCAACTTTCTTAAATAACTTCATCGTCATAGGTATATTTTAGAGGGAAAATGAAGAAAGTCTGGGAGTAAGTTGAAAAGAGACTGATCAGTAAACAGATTGCTTCTCACAGTCCACTACAGGCCAAACTCAACGTAAGAGAGAAAATGAAACAAAGAAGGAAGAAGAAGAGGAAGAAATGGCAGACTCAGCTCGTTTCTGTCCGGCTCCATGGCTAAAGGGTTAGCGTGCTGGCCTTTGGTCACAGGGATCCTGGGTTCGATTCCCGGCAAGGTCGGGAATTTTAATCATAATTGGTTAATTCCCCTTTCACGGGGACTGGGTGCATGTACCGTCTTCGTCATCATTTCAACCTCATCACGATGCGCAGGTTGACTAGGGCGTCAAATCAAAAGACCTACACCAGGCCCCTCCAGAGGCCACAGACATTTCTTATCAGCTCGTTTCTCAGCTTACCTGGGGAGATGTCCTCAGTTTGCGCAGAGCACGCTCCTGAGCCGAGCCGTGAGGTCATCCAGTTCTTACACCTATTTGTAGCTGGTGTGACAGAGAGCAGACGGTAGCAGTTATCGACGCCGTGAGTAGCTTGCAGGCTATACTTAGCTAGTGATGGCGCGATAACGCTATTTCAGGCGCCGCGCCGGATTTCCAGTGACATAGACTCACCAGCATAGCGAAGCACGCGGCCTTATTGTGTGTTTGGACTCGCCACGCCATCGCACTTCTCACGGGGATTCCAGCACAGAATATACATTATACCAACTGCCAACAACACTCTTTTTTCTTTCTTTTGTTTCTCCTATTTGTTTCGTTCATCTTTTTCATGGTTTCTTTCTTCTTCTCCAGCTCCGTGGCTAACTGGTTAACATACCAGAGATAGGTCCAAGGAATCCCGAGTTCGATTCCAGGCCGGGTGAGGGTTTTTTAATTGTAAATGATTAATATCCCTGGCCTAGAGACTGGGTATTTGTATCGTCCTTAATGTCACATTCAACACTTTACACTTCCGCCATTTTCCAAATACACGCAGGTTCACAACATAATTATGGTGCAAAGTTGGGGAAAAATTTCCTCTTAGGTCGACGCCCCGAATAAATAGCAGTTTATAATATATATATATATATATATATATCATGGCTTCTAGGGAGGCCACGTGGCATTATTATTATTATTATTATTATTATTATTATTATTATTATTATTATTATTATTATTATTATTATTATTATTATTATTATTATTATTATCATATATATCATTTCAGTAGTATGGATCCCTTTGCGGCACTCACAAGTAACCGATCGTAACAAATGAGCATTCAAAAGAAAGAGAATATACATTAGCAGTGACGAATTGCACGCTCATTTCATAAATATCGATAATTTCTTTAAGAAACGAGTTTAAAAATTGTGCGAAGTGTGCGATTTGCAAACACTGTTGCTGTAGGAAAACTGGTGCCATCACTGCTATCCACTTCACATTTTGGCCACTGGGACGCCTGATTTACATTATTACAATATGCTGTAATTACCAGTTAAGATAAGAATGATAGTAAAACCAAATATTACTTCCGGAATATTCGTCAATATAATAATGCACTTGCATTTGCTTCCGTTCTAGTAGATGCCAAAAATGTTTAAAAAATCAAAGATTACATTAAGTGGTAAGTGAGACTGTCTATCATTGTACTGATTTATGTATTCCTTATCTCATCCGTAGTTCACCAGTGGGCTGCTCCAACACACACTTTAAAAACATGCGACATTTCTCGCATGGGTCCCTATTATTATTATTATTATTATTATTATTATTATTATTATTATTATTATTATTATTATTATTACTGTCCGTCTCTGCTGTATAGTGGTTTATTAGCTGCCACCCGTATATGCCTGGGTTCGATTTCCGGCTCTGCCATGAAATTTGAGAATTGGTACGAGTCCCGGAACGCGGGGTCCACTAAGCCTCAGGAGGTCAATTGAATAGAGGGGGCTTCGATTCCCACCTCAGCCATTCTCAAAGTGATTTTCCGCGGTTTCCCCAATTCTCCTCCAGACAAATGTTGGGATGGTACCTAACTTAAGGCTATGGCCGTTTCCTTCCCTCTTTCTTGTCTATCCCTTCCAATCTTCCCATCCCCCACAAGGCCCCTCTTCAGAATAGCAGGTGAGCCCGCCTGCGAGAGGTACACTGACCTTGAGGTTGTAGAGGTGGGTTCTCTCGCTGAGTCCGGGAAAAAAAACAAGCCTGGAGTGTAAATGGATTAAATAAAAATAAAGCAGTCAACATTACATGGGATAATTTACATACACGATTATTAAATTATATTTTATTTCAAACCTCAACTTGATAGTCTGAAACGTCGTTTGAAATAAATGTCATCATATTTCTGAATTATGGCAGCTACATATTAGAGTGCCGGGCACCGGTGTGGGGATAGCGTGCCTGGCTCATACCCGGACGCCCCGGGTTCGATTCCCGGCCAGGTCAGGGATTCTTTACTTGTACCTGAGGGCTGGTTCGAGGTCCACTATGCCTACGTAGTTACTATTGAGGAGCTATCTGACTATGAGATAGCAGGCCCGGTCTAGAACGCCAAGAATAACGGCCGAGAGGATTCGCCGTGCTGACCACACGACACCTCGTTATCTGCAGGCCTTCTGTTTGAGCAGCGGTGACTTGGTAGGCGATGGCCCTTCGAGGCTGTTGTGCTATTGGGGGGGGGGGGCATATTACAGTTCTTAATATGCAGTTTTTGCTTCTTCGATGCATAAGCGAAATGATGTCATTAATTCCGTCAGAGATCCATCGATGCCTGTTAAATTTCCGAGCAAAGTTTTCATCACTTCAGGAACACTGTGATGAAAATGCTATATACTCGATGTGCGCACCGACGACTTTTAAAGCGTTATTTAAGTGTTCTTCCATGGCCTTCTGTGTTCGTTTCTGAAACGTCTGTCTTAATTAATTCTCTAAGGAAATTACTTCCCGTCGTCAATAGCAACCAACAATATTGAGGTAAAATCCGCTTACTTCACTAAACACAACGTAATAGGATACTTGCTACATTGCGAGAGGTAAACTGTACATTAAAGAATTAAAGAGTTCTCCGAAGGAATCTTCGACTACCTGGTCTCAGTGCCGAAAATATTATTTTCTCGGAGAAGTCCAACGGAATGGGAGGTTGTGATGAATAATTCCAGAATTAAACTATGTCTCCCTGACATTAGTAAACATTACGTGTGTGATTTTCACTAACAAGCTTGTGCTAATCGAGTAAGGATCTGCTTTTTAGTTATCTTTGCGGATAGTTGGCGTGTTACCTTCCCGACCCGAAGATTATGACTTCAAACCTAGTAGAGGCAGTTGGATTTTTGAAGGGCTGAGAAAGTCCAGTCGACGATTTCTACACTCACACACTTGGTGTTCCAACAAAATTAATTAAAACTCATGCTTAGATTGCCCAGACAGGAGCCTAGTTACTCTACCGTTGAGACGAGTAAAACGGAACTGAGGAATTGACACGCATGCAGACTAAATGGCATCAAGTAAAAAATTCCTGCATGCACTAGCTGAGGCCATGCAATTTATTATTATTATTATTATTATTATTATTATTATTATTATTATTATTATTATTATTATTATTATTATTATTATTATTGTTGTTACGGACTTCCCGTGGAGCATAGAGGTGTAAGAAGGTGCGAGCGTAAATGGGTGGACAGAGAAAATATCAAATCTTAATTTAAAACTCTAAAATTTGAAGTTTTTATTTCTTTCCTTGTTTTTCTTTCTCAATTCAAATCTAAATGAAGAACACCAAATGCCAGTTGGATAGACAAAAGGCGAGCATGGCCGCTCTAGAAACAATAGTCATTTAACTTATTTGAAACCTAAGAGTAATCGGATGAGTTAGGTAGCTCAAACGCTACACTATTACAAAGAGCACTACTGCTCCAATCAATTACAAGTTATTTTATTGTTATTTTTATGATTATTTTTACATTAGATTAAATATAAACAGTTTTCACAGTCTTGCTCGCTCGACAACCTAAATTACATTTAAACATGGATAGTTAACATTTAACAGAGGAAAAAAGTGCCCATTCTACGTGGCCATAGTGAAAAAAGAAACTGATTAAATATCGGCCGAAAACCAAAATGTTAGGAGGCGAACTCTTGCACTTCTTTGAAGTTCACTTAAAATTCTTAAAACCCTATGTGGGCTTATGACTCGAAGTGGTGACTAGATGGAGAGAAGGTTTTAAATTACAAAAGGAAGAGATAAATTTCAAAGTTTACGGAATCATGGTCACCTCAATACCAAGTTGAAGGGGAATAAACGAAGGTTCACACTCTTTATTCCCTGAGTTAGACTATGATCTTGAAACTTGTTTGAAAATTTACAATGAAAGATTGATTTTAACAAAGAAAGAATTTTGAAACCTTCCCCTCGGGTTAACTTTCTGAGACTATCACATGGTGAAAAGATATATGCCATTACCCTGACCTGGTGGGTCTTCCGACGATGGGCGAGATTCGCCCTCTGCCCTCGGCATACTCTAAACCTCTTGACTGGAGCGGTGGAAAAGACAACATGGCCTAAAAGTTCTCAGCTTTTATAGCGGAGAGGAAGGTTCCAGAACTCTCTGGGCCGAAGCCTTGTACGCACGCACAATTCCTATTGTTAGTTAAATAAATATAAAAAATTACTGATTGGCTAACATTTTAAGAAGGCGGGAAGAGATAGAAGTGCTAGTAACCTTAGAAAAAACAATCTACAAACAATTCAGTTTAGAAAAATTATGAATACCCAAAATTGAAAATGAATTGTCCATCCTCCCACCAGAGGCGGCACGTAAGTCGACAGTAGAGACATCTGACGATAAACGTTTTAACTTCTTCCAATACACAGTTTGAAGTACACGATACAGATGGCCTTCTAAAAGGCGCTCAGTTATAATGCGCGGATCGGTTGTACCTCCGGTACAATAATAATAATAATAATAATAATAATAATAATAATAATAATAATAATAATAATAATAATAATCGCATCGTCGCCATAAGACAGATCTGTGTCGGTGCGACACAAAGCAAATAGCAAACAAATATTATTATTATTATTATTATTATTATTATTATTATTATTATTATTATTATTATTATTATTATTATTATTATTATTATTATTATTATTATTATTATTATTATTATTTCGCATAGGCCGAATAAGGATCACAATATTCAACTATTCCGTTTGTGGTGGGCCTTGAGGTTTGCCCAATAATAGCGCATCCTCTGGCTGTATTGTTCTTTCCTCTCCTTTGTCCAGAGGGTTCCTGTCTTCCTTCTTGATGGCTTGTCCTGGAACCTCTGTTGATTAAGCATCCTCCTGAGAGATGTCCGGTCTTGTAAGTCTCGTTCTGTTCCTCCCAGTTCTTGCAGATCTTTGCTTACTTCCATCAGCCATTGTGACTTGGTCTTCCCCTATAGCCAGTGAACGAGAAGCTGGTTGGTCAATCCGGCAGGATGCATCCTGTAGATGTGTCCACAAAATGTATGGCGCCGCTTCCTGGCCATGTCCGTGATTTTTCCCAGTATTTGTAGGGCTCTCGGTTGGGTCGCCTTTTGTACACGTATTATTATTATTATTATTATTATTATTATTATTATTATTATTATTATTATTTTATTACCGGGAGAGTTGGCCGTGCGGTTAGAGGCGCGCAACTGTGAGCTTACATCCGGGAGATAGTGGGTTCGAACCCCACTGTCGGCAGCTCTGAAGATGGTTTTTCGTGGTTTCCCAGTTTCACGCCAGGCAAATCCTGGGGCTGTACCTTAATTAAGGCCACGGCCACTTCCTTCCCATCCTACGCCTTTCCTATCGCATCGTCGCCATAAGACATGTCTGTGTCGGTGCGACATAAAGCAAATAGCAAACAAATATTATTATTATTATTATTATTATTATTATTATTATTATTATTATTATTATTATTATTATTATTATTGTTAACATGGATATGTTTTTAGGATGGTGGTCTATTTAGAATTAACGTCATCAATATCCCGACCCATTGTAACCATGACAACCATTGTTCGTCTATGTACACTAGGTCAGTAGCGCCATCTTTTCACTGTGCGCTTTCTTCTTGTAACTAATAAGAGCCTGAGAAAATCTCGTACCAAGTGAACAACGATCTACTCCTCAGTCTAGAATTAAAATCCTTGAACTGGCCAGAAAATAAACCCAGGGCCTTGGAATAAGACAGACGCGCTACCTCTTCACCACACCGGTGGTTAATAATAATTAGACTGGTATTACATTTAAAATTTAGAATATATTTTATTTCCTCTTAATTCATGAGCCTCAGACTACCGTTCTTTTGTGTATAAATACGTTTTTCTTTCGATTGATCCGAACTCTTTATCTCCCTTGTTGGTGGAGTAAAAGGATGTAATATATCTGCATGTTGTAAGAGGCTACTAAGAGGGAATAGAGGGGTTGCATTGCCCTGTAGCGGAATACTGCTCTCCAGTTTGGGTGAGTTGTACTCACACGAGACTTGTTGACACACAGCTCAACCATACCATGATTTTTATTACTGGCACAATGAGACCTACACGTACCTTCTGGGTACCCATACTTAGACACATGCAGCGGTGTACCGGATTACAGAAAACTACAGAAAAATCCTCACCTCTTTGTTCACGTACTGTAGACGTCCCAACCGTCAGTAAAGGAAGGATTAGTCCTCATCATTCAGCCCTGGAAACTGCAAGGATGTTAGTTGACAACGTGTTTAATATTAATGACTGCTGGAGACAGACAGGGCAGATCAATGCTACGACGGAACAACTTAAGATGTCGTGCATATCGCCCAGGCTTTGAATTGCCACGCAAAATCTAGTCGGTTTCTTAACCGAATAAGAAGACACTCTGGCAAGTGCGCCGATTTCATGCACAAGGGGCCAAGTTTTGACGGTGGGGCTGTAAAGCAAACTGTTCCCCATGTAGTTCAAGAACGTCCTCTGAGAGCTTTCCATGGCATTCCAACAGAGTTCCTTCTAATGACGGAGGGATACATATTTCCGTGTGGCCTCCGGAGAGGCCTGGTACACGTATTTTGATTTGACGGCCGTAGGCGACCTGCGCGTCGTGATGAGGATGAAATGATAATGAAGACGACACATACACCCAGTCCCCGCACCGGGCGAGTTGGCCGTGCGGTTAGAGTCGCGCAGCTGTGAGCTTGCATCCGGGAGATAGTGGACTCGAATCCCACTGTCGGCAGCCCTTAAGATGGTTTTCCGAGGTTTCCCATTTTCACACCAGGCAAATTCTGGGGCTGTACTTTAATTAAGACCACGGCCGCTTCCTTCCCACTCCTAGCATTCCCTAACCCACCGTCGCCATTAGACCTGTCTGTGTCGGTGCGACGTAAAGCAAAAAAAATCCCAGTCTCCGTGCTAGGGGAATTAACCAATTATGGTTAAAATTCCTGTCCCTGCCTGGAATCGAACCCAGGAGCCCTGTGACCAAAGGCCAGCTCGCTAACCATTTAGCCATGGAGCCCGGCACGGAGGGATTAATATACTACATTCGTGGCCTGGTATTAGTTTGTAATTTGATATAGTTGTAAATATTAATTTTTAGTGACGTAGCCATACGCTAAATGAATAAAATGAACTGAGAGGGGAACAGGCAGAGAATCTGTACTCGCTCTTTCGTCTTCTCAGCCCAAAATGATATCCATGATTTTATGCCATTCCGTGTAATGGAGAAAATATAGCCTACTAATGCGAAGCTGTTAAAAATATTTGCTTTGCCTCGCAGCGACACAGACTGGTCTTATGACGGCGATGGAATAGGAATGAAACAACCGAGGCCTTAATTAAGGTACAACCCCAGAATTTGCTTGGTGTGAAGACGGGAGACACAGAAAACCATCTTCAGTGCAGCCAACAGTGGGGTTCGAACCGAATGCAGGTTTAAAGTTACGTGACCCAAAGCATGTAGCCAGCTCAACCCCTGGCAGTTTACTTCTTGGTTGACCAAGTAGCGTGTGCTCCTGTTTGAATTCCACACAGTTGTAAACAACGCAGGCTGAAGGCCAAGAAGTTGAACCATTTCGCCAGTTGCTCTCCCGTTCTGAGGCTTGCTTGCGTGTTGTTAGTACCTGAGCCAGTATGATTGTCATTGCTGTTATTATTTGTCGACCGTGAATCATGTCGTGGTGACGCACGCGGCGCCTGGTGGCGGCACGCACGGCCGTGACTCACTCCGGTACGGCACGCTGTCGCCGCCGAGGATCGAACTTGGGACACTACACACATCACTCCTCTCGTGTACTATATCCAGCGCACGTGATCTACTTTCTCTAGTCATACCATTCATACCATACTGAATGAAACGGAGACTACACAGTCTAGAAAGAAACGGTAATACCACTCTCTGCATAACAGGTTGCTACACACAGCCTAATCCTATGAAAGTTCAAAAATTTCTAAAGTTTTCGCCCGTACGCCATCCTTACGAAATTCCTAATCACTTATCTTGAGAGCTCAGACAGAAATTCGTCCCGACCCACAACCAATCAATCTCCTTTTCCCATGAATTCCTTCCCAAACCACCATATTATTAGGACAGAAAGCTGATGACCTACAAAATGACTAAAAACCACATAAAAACGTCCAAGAATACCCAGAAAAGTTCTAGAAACTGTCAAGAAAGGACGTGAAAATGCGATTCAAATTCATTCATAATTTTACTTTTAATCACAAATTTAATTAAGAAATATAATGTTTGAACTGCAAAACTCTGGTGGTATGCAACATACAGTGGAAAGAAATGAGTGAAATACTTCTTTCAGATAGTATATTTTTGAGATTAACATTATTTAAAAAAGGAACTACGTGTTTGTTAAATAAAGTACTTGCATAATTTAGAATGAAATTTTTTTCACCTAGAGTGAATTCAGCGAACCCTGAATGGACATCTTGGAGAAAGAAATTGAAATTAGCATAACTGGAATCATATTTGTCTTAACCACAGGTGGTTACAGAAATTGGAATTCGGAAACCTCACCTCAGTTGGATTTGCAGTATATCACAGTTGTCATCTCCAGGTTCTTAGGTGTACAGAATCGTAGGTTTTCAGACAGAACGTTGTGAAACATTGAGAAACATCTCTCCGTTTCAACGGAAGTTAAGGGTTCATACTTGAATCGAGTGAGATCTTCCTCTTCAGAAACAGTCACATCAAAATTTTCTCCTTTCTATATTTCACTTATCTTGCATATAATTTGTTACCCTTGGTTTCTTCGAGCACTACTTTTAGACTTTCATTTCATGTTCTCTCTTTTGAGATATGGTTCAAATATACTATATGCATTTACTAAGAAAAAGAGGTTTAAGAATGAATATTCGAATTGAGAGTGGACAGATAAAAATGTATTCAAATGAAGGTTACGTTAGAAAAAAGCCAATAAGTCCAAAAAAAATCAAAAAGACTTATAAGCCAAAAACGCCGTGAGAAAGGAAAAAATATACAAATAAAACCCACCATTCTCTGGCCTACAATGACCGAGAAAGAACGTTTATTATGTTGCGCCTCGTATTCCGACACTCGAGAATAAAAGTATTTTTCCTCAACTTCCGGTCCTTACTTATTATACATGAATTCGCCCCCCAGCGATCACATGAATTCGCCCCCAGCGATCACATGAATTCGCCCCCAGCCTTCCACATAGGAACATTTTCTTTCCTTTCAAAAATTAAGTTCCCAGAAGGAAACCATAATTGAAAACCAATGATGGAAAAGGGATATTGTATATTAGCCATGGCGCATATAGTGGTAATCGGTGGATGTGCCCAAGGTCGTTATTTATTGGTAGGAAGTTCAACAGTCCAATTTATGTGTCACTTAATTGAAGAAATGAAAATTTAAAATCTAAATATTTTTATGTAATGAGAAAGGCTCGGAGGTTGAGGAAGAATACTTTTTTCTCGAGTATCTGAAGACGAGACCCAAGATATTGTTAATTCTGGGTGACTGTAGGCCAGTTTGGTGTTTTTTGGCTTATTGGTCTTTTTAGCCCATTTTAGATCTCAATGGCTTTTGTTTGCAGCTTCACCTTCTATCGACTACATTTGTATTGCCATTCTCAATTCCAATCATCATTAGTGGATCCATCACCTCTTAAGCATCCATACTCTAGTAATTACATATATTTAAAGCATATCTGAAAAGAGAAAAATAAATGAAAACGGGAAAAATGACACTAGTGCTTGATAAAAACCAGGGGTGTCAATTTATGTGCAATGTAAGTGAAATATTGAAGGGAGAAAATTTTGAAGTGAGTGTTTTTGAAGTGGAGATCTCACTTGCTTCATGTATGAACCCTTAACGTCCGTTGATATCAAGAGGTGTTTCTAGATGTTTTCGCAACGTGCTGTTTTTAACGAATTTCTAAGATGAAATTCTAAAAGAGGAAGTGAGTAATGTTTGCGACTCTTCGTATTAACTTTTATTTCAACCTCATTTTTTCGTTCTCACACTCGGCTTTTCGGTTTCACTTTTTGATCCGGTTTATACTCTTATTCTCCGTTCCAGAAGCGTGACAAACAGATAACATTAGACAGTATTTATAATTTTAAAGTCTTCCTCCAGCCAACCGATAGTTGTGGTAAACACGGTTGGACCCACACCTGTTACAACTAGATTCATCCACAATAAGATTGATTCTATGAATATTTTAAACAGATTTTTATTGCATTTGTTGATTGTATTTTATCTCAGTTTTTTATGTATCACTGTTTTTGTATGTGTCTTTCATTTTGCGTTATTTTAAGCTGAAGATGAACTGTAGGCTAGGACGAAACATGCCCTGTGTGGATTTATAGACTGACCATTTATTAAATGGTAAACTTGAATTGAATAAGTGGACTGTGTACGATTAAATTATTTTAGAATTTTATCTTAGATATTTAAAGTCAATACGGAACCGGAATGAAGTTCATTACTGTACTTGTAAACATGGAATTTATTTCTAAAATTATATTAATCTAAAATATATAGGCCTACTGTTTGAAAGGAGTATTACTTCACTCGTATATTTTTGCACTCTATGTTGCACACCACCAGAATTTTGCATTTAAAAGATTATATTTCCTCATTCAATATGTAATTAAAACTAAAATTATGAATGTGGTTCACATTTTATCATCCTCCTTTAACACCTTTTAGGATGTTAATATTGCAAGGTCGTTTTATAGGTCATTTTAGGAAATGTCTAGGTTGTGAACTTCTGAGCCCTGATATGACATTTATTTGGTGTAGTCTACTTGCATTTCGAAGACGGTATGTAATATCATTACTATTATTCCTGTCTCCTTTGGTAAAGAAGGGTGAAAGTGTCAGTTTGAAAGGTAACTCTATTATTGGCTTTTACTGTAAAAAAAATATTTTTGGAACTTTCACCCTCTTTTACATTAGGTCCTCAAATTAATTTCGATTGTGAAGTGTTAAAAAATTTAAGCACTTTAAACTTTTTCAGTCGTGAAATTGCCAGGGTTTCGCCCCAATGTAGCAAAGGGCTCATCACTTGGCTTGCTACTCCTTGCTGCTAGTGCACCATTGAGGCACTACTACTACTAAAAGGTTTTCATTCCTCCCTGAAGGGGGAGGCGGGCCTCCTAGACGGTGACGCCGTCTCTCAAGCCGAGAAGATTTGTTATGGTGAAGGAGATGCACGTAGAAGGGGAGGGGGGTTGGCAGCCATGACCTTATACTAGAAACTGTCCCGACATTCGCCTAAGTGCAGGGGAATGGAAAACCACGCAACACCATTCTCAGGACAGCCGACGGTTGGGGCCAGTCGTGAGGTCCAGCTCTGTCCCGTCTCCCGAATGCACAGGCGTAGAGCCAGGGGAGAGCCGTGGTCACCCCTCCTCAACTACTTTGGACGCTCGGAGTATAGAGATGTTGGACTACGGACCAGACGTTGCCACTTGTTGGCCGAGAGTCACTCTGCATCTACCGACCTTGAGACACCACTACACGCCTCTTATGGAGTACAATGCAGTGAGAGTGCACTAAGGGAAACATGTGCCTTCACTTGTATAAATGCATGCCTTTCTCCTTTATATCAAAATTAAGCTCTCAGACGAAAACCATTATTTAATTTGATCGATTAAAATGTTAAAAATAATTAAGCCCTTTAGGCATTTTTGATCTTGAAATTATCAGCATTTTGCCCCAGTGTAACAGTGGCCTCATCGGTTCGATTGCTACACCTTCCTTCCTATTTGAAACTTACTTGGGACTATTATAACTTATAGTGTTGCTAGGGTTTAAAATGTTCGATACCATAACGAACCGAGTACTGTGATGACCATCAAGGAGAATAAAAAGGAATAAATAAGAGATACTTCGTACAGTGGGATAATTTGAAAGGTTTCTTGTATAGATTTTCTGACATCATCGATACACACGCCCTCAGAGCCTACTATGTATCGTGCATCCTACCGATTATTGAATTCGCTTCTCCTATTTGGTCTACCTCTTCAGCCACTAATCTGAATTACATTGACCACGTGCGGTCATTTTTCTGTGCCATTGTTAGATCCAGAATATCTAATTGTCGAAACTTGAGCAGCAATCAGATACTGGACAAGTTAAGCTTCGCCCATTATCTATCTACTCGCAGGAAAGTAGTCGAGCTTAGATTCATATATAACGCTGTTAACTATTTATTTTTCGGCTCCATGGCTAAATGGTTAGCGTGCTGGCATTTGGTCGCAGGGGCCCCGGGTTTGATTCCCGGTAGGGTCGGGAATTTTAACCATAATTGGTTAATTCCCCTGGCACGGGGTCTGGGTGTATATGCCTCCACCATCATTATTACGACGCGCAGGACACCTATGGGAGTCAAATACAAAGACCTCCACCGGGCCTCTCCGGAGGCCACATGGCATTTCAACGATTTATTTCGTTGTCCTGAAACCGCATCCTTCTTTTCCCTACATGTCCCAACTCTTTATCTTCTGACAGGAACTTGAACGTTTCTTCTTCGTGTGCCTTCTTTAATAGATTATTCCTTAACTTAATCTAGCTAATTTCCTTCATATTCCTTGTTTCTCTACTCATTGGTGTCCCCCCTAATGTACATTATGTAATATTACTTTATTTTTTACTGTACTATATCGTCACTTATGTGCCATATCTGTATTTATCTTACTGTGCGTAGCTATAAGTCTTAGTTTTACTTTCAATCTTTAATTTTCCTCGACTCTTTTGTTTTTTCTTTAATGTTTTATTGCTAATTGTTGTGTCTCTACAAATATTTTGTTAGTTTTTAGTTTTCTTCCGCTACTTTTGTCATTAGATGATTTTTTTTTATTGCTCTTTCATTTATTTTCTTACGTTTGCATTTTGTTACTCCACTGTAAATATATTGTTCATAGCGGAACTCTGTAATTCTGCATCTCGCTGTTTCTTCCCCAAATAAATAAATAAATAAATAAATAAATAAATAAATAAATAAATAAATAAATTTAATTAATTAATTAATTAATTAAATAAATAAATAAATAAATAAATAAATAATATAAAATAGAATGCTAAATTATGGAATTAAAACGAGTGTCTTAAAGGAGAATGCTCCAAGGTAGATGTACCGCAGGAATAAGTATCTGAAATAGTAGCAGCAGTTCATCTTCATTTCGGGAAAAGTCTCAAAGCCACGCTTCTAATGAAGTCATAAGGTATTTTAAGATATTGTTATTATTATCATACAAGGCAATAAATTCTGGAAGAGGTACGGGACGCCGACGTATCTCCTGTTTTAGTAACCCGAGAGATTGTATCAAATGTCTTCAGGAGAACTGTTCCGAAAGACAGCTAACAAGTTTGAACTGGCCGTATCGATAGTCAAACTTTAGAGCGGTGTTCTAAGGAATTCGGTTCCACTTAGTGGTGGTAAGGGAGAAAAGTTGTAAAAATCTACCGCCGTGATAAACTTGTTCATCTGTTTGAGGTTGTACGAATTCGCTCCCGCCCATCTTCTGTAGTGCATTGGTATTTTAAAGTCTCGTTTAAAAGTCATATTTGATACTTCCCATTTACCCTTCCTTCTTTATCTGTTCACCCTCGAGGGTCGGAATCTGCGAGGGATCCCACCTCTACCACCTCAAGGGCAGTGTCCTGGAGCTTCAGATTCTGGGACGGGATATACAACTGGGGAGGAGGACCAGAACCTCCCCGTTGCGGCCTCACCTACTATGCTGAACAGAGGCTTTGGGGGGGGGGGATGGGAAGATTGGAACGGATAGACAAGGAAGAGGGAAGGAAGCGGCCGTGGCCTTAAATTAGGTACCATCCCGGCATTTGCCTGGAGGAGAAATAGGAAACCACGGAAAACCACTTCCAGGATGGCTGAGGTGGGAATCAAACCCACCTCTACTCAATTGACCTCCCGAGGCTGAGTGGACCCCGGGCCTCCGGGGGTGGCAGCTAATCACGCTGAACACTACACCACAGATGCGGACGCATTCCTTTTTATACGAATTATTTTAGATATACCTTCTCCGACAAAGTGGCGTGATTTGATCAGTGGCTTAGCTGATGGCTTCCCACCCGGATGGCTGAGGTTCGAATCCCGGTCAATCCTGGGTCGAGATTTTCATCTCAAGAAGCACGTGGTGTCAGGAAGGGCATGCGGTCTTAAATCCCCACCCAAAACCGAAATGAGCTTAGCCGGCTCCAGTGACCCCAGAAATAACTGGGATAAGCTGACGAAAGTTTTATACCTTTCTCCGAAAACCGAAAAAGTAGTTAGTAGGATGTAAAACCAATAACATTAATTAAATATACCGTTAGTCCTCCTCTGTGGTGTAGTGATTAGTGGGATTACCTGCCATCCCGGAGGCCCGGGTTCGATTCCCGACTCTGCCACGAAATTCGAAAAGTGGTACGAGGGCTAGAACGGGGTCATCCTCCCCAGTTGTATCCCCGAACCAGAGTTTGAAGCTCCAGGACACTGTCCATGTGGCGGTAGAGGTGGAACTCCACGCTAATTCCGAGGAAAAACCGACCCTTGAGGGTAAACAGATAAAGAAGAGGAAGAAATATACCGTTCAAGTTATCCCAAAGTACCTCTTACTAATTCCATTTCATTCTTTTTGCTAGTCGTTATATATTGTTATCGTACGCCCTTTATATTTAACTAGTACCTAAGTCTGTCTTCAACATTGGGAATTACTGTCTATAAAGTACGTCTGATTCTAAATTCTAAATGGTTTATCAATACACTCAGCACAAAAATTAGGGGAACGGGTTTTTAATGCTGTGTAGAATATCGACGTATGTATTTGTGAAAAGAAACACACTTTGGCAAAGGAACTGCATGCCTTATTTAATTAACAATGCCAAAACCATCGCCATTGAATTTAGCCATACACCACAATTCGCAACATAACTGATGAGCTACCACAATCACAATGTAAATTTCTTCCTGAACACTCTGAATACCCAAGGTGACAGTTTTCTAATACCGTGTTGCACCTACCCTGTCTTCAATTACAGCTGCACACCTGCGGAGCATGCTGCGTATATAACATCGGATGTCTGTCTGTGGAATGGCGTCCCACACCTCAGCCAGTCGTGTAATGTTTGTGGAGCATTTTCGCTGCCGGATCGGTGTCTGCAATGCATCGCTAAGTGCTCCAGTGGATTTAGATCGGGGCTGCTTGCAGGCCACTCCATCACAGAGATGTGAAATAGTTGGAGAAGATCTCTGGTGTCTCATGCGGTATGGGCTGTCACATTATCATATACCAGCAAGAGCAGCAGGAGCAATATTGTCTTTCACGATGTCCCTGATGTACACCGCAGCATTCAGACGGCCAGGTAGCACCACAACAGCCGTACGATTATCAATCATGATCCCTCCCCACACCATGACCGATCCACCACCACGTCTGTCCACTTCCTGCATAAGACCTTCAACGAATCGCTGCTCTAGTCACCTCCGCACGCGTTGACGGCCATCCGGTCCATAAGGTAAACCTGGACTCATCTGTAAACATTACCCGACGCCAGTGTCTCAGTCGCCAGTGATGATGTTCTCTGGCAAATGCAAGACGGTGTTCCCTAGTGAGAGGGATTGCACGAGCAGGTTTTCTACAGCGTATGTTATCCTCTCTTAATCGATTGCGTATGGTCTGAACGCTAGAGGCTCTTGTAAGGTCACTTCGCAGTTCCCTGGCACTACTGGAGTTCTGGCGTAGTGCCGATAACCGTAGGCATATCTATTGTTGAGCAGTTCTTTTCGGTTTGGGGCCTTGTGCACGGCACCGGCGTCTAGCATACCCTCCTGTCTCCGCATAACGATGCCCGAGCTTGTGCGAAATGGATGAAGACACTCTGAGGTCGTTGGCCACACAGTGCATGTTTGACGTCTATGGATCAGCAAACTCTTCGGAAAACTACATACAACTGTCCAAAACGAAATCAGCATCAACGGCGTCATATTTCCTCAATCCATATGAGCACTGCGGAGAGGTTCGGAATTTAATCCAGGCTTTTGGCACACAATCTAGTGATTATAAATTGTACACCACCATTCCCTTACCTTGCCGGCTAACATTCAGATGGTAATTTCTTTTGAAACCAATGGGACTCGCACCGCCTAACCATGGTATGATCGTCAGCATTACATTGTTCTTACAACCCATATGTCCGACTCGTTGGCTGAATGATCAGCGTACTGGCCTTCGGTCCAGAGGGTCCCGGGTTCGATTCCCGTCCGGCTCGGGGATTTTAACCTTCACTGGTTAATTCCAGTGGCCCAGGGGCTGGGTGTTTGTGCTATCCCCAATATCCTTGCAACTCGCACACCACACATAACACTAGCCTACACCACAATAACACGCTGTTACCTACACAAAGCAGATGCCACCCACCTTCATTGGAGGGTCTGCCTTACAAGGGGTGCACTCGACTAGAAATAGCTACAGGAAAATAATAACCCATATCTGTTACCAGATGGAAGGCAACAGACGTCAGAATGTACCTGGTTCAAACTCATGCCGATGGATATAGCTGTACACTTACGTCATCATGGTGACGAGACAATAACTTGGCTGACAGAAACGTATTTTTCTTTTAAAAAGTATAAAAGTCGGGGTCATGAGATGTTCATTGTGTTTTATTTGTAAAGAAGACAAAACAGTCTATGACTAGTACCAATTTCAGCTCTCTAAACATTCTCGTTTTCTCAATATCACTGTGAATGTCAGAATTAGGGATTTTATATATATATGTATACATAATTTCAATTGAAGTAAATGTCTCCTTTCCACAGGACTTATTGCATTGTTTCTTGCTGCTGGCTGGAGTATCTTGTAGGTAGATATTGTTACTTTGCGGGTAAATCTGAATTATTCAAAGCATAAATATCTCTGTGCTTGGTGTTTTCTCACGAAGGTTACTTTCACAATTGCGAAAATGGCTCCTCCGAGCAGTAGGCTAGAATCTGTGGACGTACTAGTGTCACAGTGTGTAAACAAGGATGTGGCGGGCAGCTTACTTCCTCCTACTCTCTAAATGAAATGAAATGGCGTATGGCTTTTAGTGCCGGGAATGTCCGAAGACATGTTCGGCTCGCCAGGTGCAGGTCTTTCGAGTTGACTCCCGTAGGCGACCTGCGCGTCGTGATAAGGATGAAATGATGATGAAGACAACACATACACCCAGCCCCCGTGCCATTGGAATTAACCAATTAAGGTTAAAATCCCCGACCCGGCCGGGAATCGAACCCGGGACCCTCTGAACCGAAGGCCAGTACGCTGACCGTTCAGCCAACGAGTCAGACACTCTCTAAATATGACTGCTAATGCTTCTTTTGGAGTCATTACGCTGTACCAACCTATTGTTTTTCCTTATCTGTTAACGTGACGTTAAACACATGCAATAAATAAAAAATAATCTGCATCTTCAATTGCTTGAAGCCGGAGGAAGACCCCAAAATTCAGTATGTTAATTAGATCGTAGGCTCGTGTCTTTATGCCAATGTTTAAGAATTTTTAATATTTCCCACATAAATGAATATATTGTTCCGATTGAAAAGTGAAGTATGGTTGTTAATACTCTCATTTTGATATTACGTTGCTTTGTAATATGTTGCTTAAAATCAAATAGTTTTTGGTTTAGCCTGGCCGATTAAAATCTATCAGATTCACAAAGTTCTTGAAGCATAAAAAGTTCCGAAGCCATATTTTTTTTCAGTGTTGCCTAGCTACCCTAGATTTGCGATCAGGTGCATATTTATTGAGCTGTCAGCAACTGGAACTGCAACGCCAATTACATCGTTCAAAAGAAGTAGGAAATTTCATATCAGAACTCAGGAACGCCATAAAATATAACGAACACTCGGCCTTGAGTGATCACGAACACGATACTGATCACGCTGCCATGAACTAACCTCATTGTTCTGAACTGCAACTCTAGATATAAAAATTAAAACATGCAAAAAATTAATTTAAGAACGATAAACGAATTCATGTTCTAATATGTTCTAAACATGTTCAGTGGAAATAAGACAAATTTTTGATCATGATTTTACACACAATACTTCTTTCTTTCTTTCTTAATCCTTTTACCCTCCAGGGTTGGTTTCTCCCTGGGATTCAGCGAGAGATCACACCTCTACCGCCTCAAGGACAGTGTTCTGGAGCTTGAGACTTTGGGTCAAGGAAATAAAACTGGGAAGGAGAACTAGTACCCAGCCCAGGCAGCATCACCTGCTCTGAGTCTACCCATAGACTTGGTCTCCCTCTACGTCACTTACCCTCCATAACACAGTCCATTATTCTCCTAGGTAACCTATCTTCTTCCATTTGCCTCACATGACCCTACTGTTTTATGCGTAAAGCTTCATCAGTTGAGTTCATTCCTAACTCAGCCTTTATCTCATAATTCCAAGTACCCTCCTGCAATTGTTCCCACCTGTTTTACCAGTGATCATTCTCGCTACTTTCGTATCTGTTACTTCTAACTTATGAATAAGAAAAGCTGATCCCACCCACGCTTCACTCCCTTAAACAAAGTTGATCTGAAAACAGACCAGTGTAAAGATACTTTCGTCCTGGAGCTGCCTTCCTTCTTACAGAATACTGTTGATTGCAACTGCGAGCTCACTGCATTAGCTTTACTATACCTTGATTCAATCTAACTATATCCTGGGAGAACACACATCCTACATACTTGAAATTATCTACCTGTTCTAGCTTTGTATTCCCAAGTGACATTCAATTCTCTTACCAACTGACATCACTTTAATCTTCGAAAGACTAATTTTCATATCATATTCATTGCACCTATTTTTAAGTTCCAAGATATTAGACTGCAGGCTTTCAGCACAGTTTATGATTGAGATCAAGTCGTGGAGATAGGCTGCTTACTTTACTTTCACCGAACTGGATGCCTTCCTGCTACTTTGTACCTTTCAGTGGATGATCCATGTAAACTATGAACAACAAAGAAAATCATAAGCGAATTTAAATTCAGGAAATGTGTTAGGAATGTGTTAGTATTCCGGGGATATTTTGATCCGTAATTAACCAAGTATAGCTAGGCCTAGGAGGTAAGGTAGGTAGGTAAGGGTTATTCTGCCCGAAGGCAGGTCCGAACCTCCGCAGAGGTGTTCCTGAGCCGGAGTTTACGTGCGGTAGGGTGGCCAGTTCCTTTCCGCTCCTCAATTCCCTTACCCCCCCCCGCAACAGCGCGTGGCAACCCATCCAACTCCTGACCACGCCCAATGTTGCTTAACTTCGGAGATCTCACGGGATCCAGGCCTAAGAGAGAGTCAGTAAAATTTATCTACTGATGCACATTTCCAGAAAATACAATCATGTCATGCCATCCATGAAGAGGCTTAGAATCCATTAATTTGCATCTTTCGCTAATAAATGGAACCAATATAACGACGCGGAAAACATTACAAAACTAAACATATCACCTCAGTGTAAAAGGTTAACTTTGATTGCGCCGCAACATCGCAGCACACAGATTACGCAGAGTAGTAGATTTAGGATCATTTAGTGTGTTCAGGAATTATAAATATTGTTCCAAATACTAACAAAATATGTAATGAACTACAAACTGTACCATTTTAAATAAACTCACAAACTGCCGACTACTAAGCATCCCTATCTGAATTAATGAATAATTGTGGAAGAGGCTGTGTTCTGTTGGGGTAGCCACAAGCCATACCCTGCTTGCCGGAGCACGCCCTATTAAGACAACATGCAGGGGAGAGAACCCATGACCATACAGTAACACGCTAACAATTAATCACCACTGCTAAGTTGTAAATGAAGTGCGGTTAGCTCACTGTGAGCTGGTTGAGGTGGGGTTAGTGTACTTCACGCAGAATCCCTTCCCCTATGGTCTGCCAGCAACATACGAAAATAAATGTAAATAAAATTTCCTTTTGTCTGTACGGGAAGCAAGGGCTAGTTACATCAGTAATAGAATGTTAATTTGCATACTTTCAATCTTGATTGCGCTGTAAAATGTTTATAATTCTATGCACAGAAGCAAAAAAGCAAAGCAAAGCGAAGTGGCCTCCGTACAGACCATGAAGGCCCTTGGAGGAGTGGAAGGTAAAGGCTTCCATCATTGTTAACCTCGGCACATGATGGGGTAGAGTGGTTAGCTCTACATCCGGCCACCTTTGCCCCCAGAAATTAACCTAGTACTCATTTTTGGTGTAGGCTGAGTGAACCTCAGGGCCATATGCACCGCCGGAAGTTGAAATCTCGTTTCTTAAATTTTACGACTTCCTGACGGGGATTCGAACCCACGTCCTTCCGCGCGAACTGAGCACGCCTTTAAGCCGCGACCAGGCAGCCCGTATGCAAAGAAGGTTATTTGTATTTAAATACCAAATATATTTTACATACTTCTTCTTCTTCTTCTTCTTCTTTGAGTAATTCAGTCTAATGACTGGTTTGCTCCTGCGATGAGTCTTCTCCAACTGGGTCGATCTGTGCAGAACCTTTTGCGTCTGCATCTCGATTTCACAAGAAATGCCATCATGAACGTTTTTCTTTGTCTTCCACGGGGGTGCTTTCTTGGTATTTTACCTTCCAAAATTCCCATCAGCATGTTCCTTTGTCGAAGCCTATGTCCCATCAAGGAAAGGTGTCTTTTCCATTTTTTCTATTTGCTTTGCGTCGCACCGACACAGATAGGTCTATGGCGACGATGGGATAGAAAAGAACTAGTAGTGGGAAGGAAGTGGCCATGGTCTTAATTAAGGTACAGTCCCAACATTTTCCTGGTGTGTAAATGGGAAACCACAGAAAGCCATCTTCAGGGCTGCCGACAGTGGGATTCGAATCTACTGTCTCCCAGGTTCAAGCTCACAGCTGCGCGCTCCGAACCGCACGGCAATGTCTCTTCCTAATCTGACTCAACAGCTCTCTCTTTTCTTGGACAATGTTCAATACCTCAGTGTTGGTCTTCTTCTCCACCCAAATTATCCAGTTCAGCCAAAGCCGACACCACATCTCAAAGGCTTCTAGTCTCTTAATATCACTCTTGGTTAACGTCCAGGTCTCGGCACAATACAGCACAACAGACGAAACATAAAATTTCATTATTGTTTTACATAAAGTGATGGACATGTTTTCTAGAAGGGACTCTTTATCTCGGAAGGCCTACTTTGCTATTGCTATTCGTGTTTTTATTTCAGTGTGACACCTGAAGGTTTTCTGTTATGATCTGGCTGAGGTATTTGAAGTGTGCTACCTGTTGTACAGGCTCACTAGTGATCATCACCTGCAATGGTCGTGGGTTCCTACTGAACATCATGACTTTTGTTTTATTCGTGTTCATTTTCCTACGAAATTCCTTAGCTTTTTCATTCAGTTTTAACAATACATTAGATAAAGTTGTTGAACTACGAGCAACTATAGCTTGATCATCGGTAAATTCGATGGTCTGCATTAGTCTCCCTGATATTTTCATCCCAAGCTTAGTTTTTGTTAGAGATTCATTGATGATTTTCTCGGCGAAGGCATTAAACAGGAATGGTGAAAGCAGACAGCCGTGTCTCACTACTCTCAGTATCTGTGCAGGGGCTGTTAGTTCGTTGCCAAACCTGATAACTGTATTTTGATGTTTATATAAATTGTATAACAGCTACGTCATGTGATGTGGGCCACCTATCTCAACAAGAAGTGGAAACAGTTTGTTCCATGGCACTTCATCAAACGCTTTCTCGTAATCAATGAAGCATACATACAAATTCCTTCCGCAGCCCAACAATATTCCTCCCATACAGCGTAGTGTAACTATGGCATCACGTGTAGACAAATCCCTGCTGAAACCAAACTGAGTGTCGCCAAGGTTCTGTCCAATATAACTCTCCATCCTGCGTTTTACGATATGGAGGAGTATCATAGAAGTATGAGTGATTAAACGTTTCGTTCTATAGCCATTACAACCAGTAGGAGTTGTTTTCTTTTGAATAGGTATGATGATTGAAGAGTAAATTAGTATTTGTAGATGTTACTGATATATAACGTTATATTAACCCAGCGAATGGATTAAGTTGTATGAACTCGCCCCCATGAGGAACTTGTTCATCTGTTTGAGGGTACATTAATTCACTCCCGACCATCTTCGTATTTTAGAGTCTCCTTTTATGACATATTTTATGCATTCCGTTTTATATGAAGTAATTTAAATACACGTTTCCCCGAAACAGTAAAAGTAGTACGACGTAAAACCAATAACATTAATTAAACGAGGCGAACGGAAGCAAAACTCTGTAAATCCACCAGAACATTCTTTCGGGAAACGAGAAAAAGGTATTACTTCATTTGGTTGGCACATATTCAAAATTGCTTTTCTTTATAGATTTATGTTCACTAAGGAACTAACTTTCTGACAATCTTTAGAATATTCCGGTTTTATTTTGTTCATTATTACCAAAAATTATTTTGAATCACCGAGTTTTATTCCTGTTGTCATGGCTTTATAGAGGTTTGTTTCTGTAGAAATATTATCATAAAGTTAACTGGAAAGAGATGGCTTAATGCTGGTTGAAAGGTGAGAAGTAATTATTTAATTATTACAAGTAACTGTGATTACAAATTGTCTGACATAAATTGAAAGCCTGCATGAAGTAGAAAGGCCACCCCCTTACAAGTTCTTTCCAGTCCCATGTAAATTATACAGGCATCTCGTTGTCTTCTGGATGCATTTCAAACTCTGAGTCCTCCTCTGAATTTTTCCCAGCTGTTTGAGAATCGATCAGATTATTAGAGAAAACAAGAACGTTTTCTTTCCAAGTCTCCTCGAAATGCTTTCTGAGCAGAACATCAATGTTACTAATTTTCACTTCCTTTAAGGCTCCTCCAGTTCGGATAACGTTCAGCTTCATGGACGGGTAGGCTTTCCTACTACTGTTTCTCTTTTTAACGGCTCTGTGCAGTATAGCGAACTTGACAAAAGCTCAAAACTAACATATATGGAGAAAAAAAGCTGGAAAACCCGCATTATTCAGACACACAACACAATGTGTGTTGAGTTAGTTTTGCACATGCAAACCACCGTAGTTAATGGTGTTTGGTAAGGATAGACAAGTTCTGCTTCTTTAGGACGAAAATAGATTCAATCAGTTTTGCTTTACAATATGAAGTGGATACATGCACTTTTGCATCTCTGGACTGTTTTCCAGGTGCGTTATAGAACAGTTTAGCTTATGTTTTGAAGAACTAATTCACAGACGGCAGATTAGAGAACATAATGATGGCAACAACTCATTTTCGAAAAAAAGTGAATTTACTGCAGTTTGCTTTTGGAAGCCTCAAATAAACATCTAAAATTATCCCAAAGTACGAAGTATTTCTTACTAATTCCGTTTCATTCTTCTTGCTGGTCATCAGATATTGATATCACACGCCCTGTCCGACTCGCTGGCTGAATGGTCAGCGTATTGGCCTTCGGTTCAGAGGGCCCCGGGTTTGATTCCCGGCCGGGTCGGGGATTTTAACCTTCATTGTTTAATTCCAGTGGCTTGGAGGCTGGGTATTTGTGCTGTCCCCCAACATCCCTGCAACTCACACACCACACATAACACTATCCTCCACCATAATAACACTCAGTTACCTACACATGGCAGATGCCGCCCACTCTCGTCGGACGGTCTGCCTTACAAGGGCTTCGCCCGGCTAGAAATGGCCACATGAAATTAAAACTTAAGCATACGTCCTTCATATTTCATAATTTCAATTAAAGTAAATGTCTCCTTTTCACAGGTTTTCTTGTATTACTTCTTCCTCTTGGACTGATAAGATTGCATGCATAATATTGGATTTTCTTTAACATTTCAATAAAATATCTATGGGTGAGAGGAACACAGTATTCCATACAGCTTAGCATGAAACGTCTCTCGGTTATTTGAAGTCCAGACGAAGCTATCTGTACAAATTCCAACATTTCAGAATGGGAAGTACAGTTTTCATCTGGGTAATATTTAGAGACCGGATCTTAATGCACTAAAAACGATTAAAATATGTATTCAATTATGCACTACAAATGTAGAAAATATGCATTAAAATATGCACCCAAGAATAAGCCAGTTTTATTCACTCACTTTATACATGTACTGCAGAAAGAAACGTCACAATACGTAATTGCAAGTTTTTCAAGGTTTTCTGGAGAAAAATCAAGTCTATTGTCTTCCAAAACAAGTTTATAGTCCTAGAATGACCTTTCTACATCAACTGAAATGATGAGACAGAATTTATACACTGGCACCGAAGGTTCCGAACATTCGTCTGGCAAAAACACCCTGATACCACTCAGCTACTGATTATTGGTTTTAATCTTCTTTAGTCCTGGGACATATTGGTGTACACACTGTTCCTTCAGCAATGATTTTTTTTTGCTAGTTGCTTTAGGTCGCACCGACACAGACAGGTCTTATGGCGACGATGGGACAGGGAAGGACTAGGAGTGGGAAGGAAGCGGCCGTGGCCTTAATTAAGGTACAGCCCCAGCATTTACCTAGTGTGAAAATGGGAAACCACGGAAAACCACTTTCAGGGCTGCCGACAGTGGGGTTCGAACCTACTATCTCCCGAATACTGGATACTGACCGCACTTAAGCGACTGCAGCCATCGAGCTCGGTCAGGAATGATTGTAGAACTGGGTTGTTTAATTCATTCCACGGAGTATTGCTGAATACTAAATAAAGCCTTACAAAGATCAGCTGAAAGTATGTTAAATGGACACTTCGGTTTTACATGCGTAAGAAGTAATATTTGCAGTCCGTCGTCAGTTGAATAATCACTATTACTTGTTTCCCACTTGTTTAATAGTCAATACTTTCTTTCTGCTGCATTGGGGCATTTTGAGTTAAGGATATGAAGACTAAGAATAAAGTAACATCTTAACTGAAGAAACTCCTCATAAAACTAAACCCGGGCTACCGGATGCGCAAGTGGTGAATGCAATATCCACCCCTTTCTTGAAACAGTGAGGCAGCGTGTTTTCACAAAATACTGTTACTCAGGAAGTTGCTTAAACGCAGGTGAAATCAATGTTGTTCAAGATTTTTTAAAATCGTACTTAATTTAAAATATATATGCTAAAATATGCTGTTATGTTTAGAATATGCAATAAATCCAATAAAGCCACAAAATATGCATTTTCAAAATATGCACACTTTTAGCCCATCAGACAAGCAACTCAATGTTGAAAACATTCTAAGGATATGAGCTACGAATTTTAGGTAAATAAAATATAATAAAGTATGAGAATATATTCTTTATTTATTCCTAACAATTGCAATCCTTTTCTTATTCATCGTTATCCGGTCGAATAGGTTAGCAGTTTGCCTTTTTCTACTACTACGAGCGCTAATGCGAGTCAATGCGTTGTTTCACTTAAGCCCTTATAACTATATTCGGTGTGGACATTTTTCAAGAAATCAAAAACTGCCTGAGGGTATTGAACCAAGGAACACATTACAGAGAGTATTATGTAAATAAGAGATTTGGCTAGGATTTGAATAAAAAAGAAAACGGGTAAAGAAACGAGCAATTTTAGGCTGCTTTTCCGGAACTGAATTTAGGCCGGGAGTGGTTTTCGAAATTTGCTTCTTTTTGATTTGACACAGCTGTCCAAGACTCACAATTTGAAACATTTACGGGCCCTTTAACCCTTCAACTTTTGGCAGAATTCAAGAAATTGTTTAATTTTACGTTTTTCGTAGTATGAGAACCCCTATCTTGTCTGCTAAGAAATTTTTTCTATATTAAAATCCGATCCCTAGTAATATTGTAATACATTAGCACAGAAAGTTAAAACGCGCTTGTCATTCGGCATTTGAAGGTTGATTTTACTTAAAGATATTTACAACGTTCACTTGAGCTTTATTCATTCAGTCACCACAGGGTTTATTCTTCTGCTGATACCACACGTTCACACACCCGGAGCATCTGCTTTGTATGCAAACTGGTCAACAACTTTCCGTTGGGAGAGAGTTCATGTTTCCTCAAAGAGATGAACAAGTCCCTCACGCTGGCGAATTCCTACGAGTTTCCTCCCTTACTTCTACCCAACGGGACCGAATCCTTTAGAAGGCCACGTACCTTACGCGTCCCAAATGTAAACCATCATCACAGCGATTTCAAACTTGTTAGTTGTTTTTCGGAACAGTTCTCTCTCTGGTTACTTAACAAGGACATACGTCGGCAATGGAAATGAAGGAAACTCCACAGTTGAAAAACTGTCACTGTTCCAACTTAAACCGTTGACACGCTCGAGAAACACGTGGATCATCCATGCCCTCTCTATACTACTTCAGTTCTCTGCAACGTACCTGTGTAAAAAGCAGTTCTTTGGCCTGACCACCATTAAACTTCTACAATATTTCTATACAGAATACAGCATGTTGCAATTAACAGGTAGTAAATATGGTATACAAACATCAAAAACAAACTGAAAAACTTATCTGATGATGTATCGTACCACAACTTTGGTATATTGTTACATACCAGCCCCGTGGTAGCCCCTTTCGTTACTTCCAGGAAGGGGCGACTCACTCACACAAACTGAGATCTCCCAGCCGGCTTGTAGGGTGGGGCCGGCCTTTCCGTGTATTGTTCTCGTCTGCCGGCTTACCTGGGAGTTTTTCGGAGATTCAGCAGGATCTTCTGGCTCTAGTCACCTCGCGAAATGTCTGGCTCAAATCAGCCGAGCTATAAAAAGGGAGGCTAGCCGCGGACAGTGAGTGACAGTTGGGCTCCGAGGTGGAGTCGGTGTGAGACTCGGTGTGTTGGGGTTCGGCGTCTGGGCTGAGGGCGACAGAGGTGTTAACTGTCGCAAGTGTCCCACCGAGGTCTGAACCAGGAGCTGTTGCTGTGGTGTCGGAGAGACCAGTGAGTAGGTGGAGACGAAAGAACGGAAGACTGTACTGTGTGTTCGTGTATTTCTGAAAACTGAGGCTCAGCGAGGGAAGCCGTTATAGTGAGTGTGAAGGTAAATTAACCTGTGTTAATGTTCGCTGTTGTGAGTATCGTCCTGCTGTTGAATACTGTTGACCTGTTTAGTTGTTCACTGCATGTGACCCTGTCAATTACTGGACTATCCGTGGAGTCGAACCAACGAACAGTCATCGTCTGTTGTGTAGCCAGTGGCACTGTGTTCAAATCCAGCGGTCTACACATAGCTGCTGTATGAGTTGACTGGACTTGAGGACGTGAAAGTAAGGAATAACCGTCCCCAAATAACAACGGGCCGGACCACCTGCTGTGCCATAAGGAAGAAGGACTTGTGAATAGACTTATATTTGGTAAGTGTGGCCATTCATAACAGGTTACAATTGTGTGTGTTTAAATATGTATGTGTGCATTTATTAAGTCATCCTGAAATAAATAAGGGTTTGTGGGATATAGCGGCGAGAGTGCAGGTGGGGGTGTATAAACAGCAAAAATTTAAAAAAGCTACAAAATGGTATCTTTTTATGCTCACTGAGCGAATTTTGACCGAGAGGATATGTATGTGTGCATTTATTAAGTCATCCTGAAATAAATAAGGGTTTGTGGGATATAGCGGCGAGAGTGCAGGTGGGGGTGTATAAACAGCAAAAATTTAAAAAAGCTACAAAATGGTATCTTTTTATGCTCACTGAGCGAATTTTGACCGAGAGGTGGAGGCTTACCAACTTAACTGCGGTAATAATAATTTGTTGTTGTTGAGATTTTCATTAAATACTTATACAATAAAACTTTCACCAAAGAACAATTTTACACACGTATTACAATTAAATAGCCTCCGTGGCTCTGGCGGAAGCGCGCCGGCCTCTCACCGCTGGATTCTGTGGTTCAAATCACGGTCACTCCATGTGAGATTTGTGCTGGACAAAGCGGATGCGGAACGTGTTTTTCTCCGGGTACTCCGGTTGTCTCTGTCGTCTTTCATTCCAGCAACACTCTCCACTATCATTTCATTTCATCTCTCAATCATTAATCATTGCCTCAGAGGAGTGCGACAGGCTTCGGCAGCCGGCACAATTTCTATCCTCACCGCAAGTTGGAGGCTTCATTCATTCCATCCCTGACCCGATCATTGACTGGAAAACAGGTTGTAGGTTTTCATTTTTCATTACAATTAAAAAGAAGTACGACGTGTTTATACAACAAAAAATTATTCAGCGTTTGACTACACACTAAGAAACTACAGACACTAAAAAGATTGCCAGACAGACGAATGCCCGCGGCAAGCAGGAGAATCATTCCTCATTGTCTATGACCCTGCCAAAAAATATACCCCTGCTGCCCTTTCTCACAGCACATGCAAATTCTCCACAACTTGCTGTGGCGCTATACAAATCTGTTAGCCGCGACGAACGATATTTTGTGTGGATTTCCGCTTAGAATTTTATTAATAATAAATAAATAATAAATTTCCTTTTTGAATAAAAATAAAAGGAAAGCCCATAGCCTGTTTCCAGTCATTCATCCGGGTCGGGAATGGAATGTATGAAGCCCGCATTCAGTGGTGAGGATAGGAATTGTGCCGGCTGCCGAAGTCTGCGACACTCCTCTGAGTCAATGATTAATGACTGGCAGATGAAATGAAATGATATTGGAGAGTGTTGCTGGAATGAAAGATGACAGGGAAAACCGGAGTACCCGAAGGAAAACCAGTCCCACCTTCGCTTTGTCCAGCACTAATTTCACATGGCTTTTTAAAATAATTCCTATAATTCCTAGTTCCAGTCGGCTGAAATGGAATAAAAATGTAATGTTTCCTCCACGAAGTGGGAAGGCGACTGTCCCCCCGTTGCATCCACTGCTACTGAATATATTTTGTGTGAGTTTTAAGAGGATTAACATTTTACTAAAAGTGATCAGAATTAATGCCATTACTGTACATGTACTTGGTCATATTTTCCAAATTTAGAACACATATAGATATTTTAAGATCATATTTGTGTGACATTTATGTCCTAAACATCCGAAAGCCTACTTATTACCAATTTGCTGGTGAGAACTGTTACCTGGAGCTAGCAATCCCAACGTTAAGTGCAATGTACAGGTTGTCCCTGCCGGTTAGTTACAGTTACAGTGACGTGAGCAGACATTTTGTTCCAACTTAGGTGCAGCTCTCTACTTGCTGCTGACTACAATCAACGTTGCAAGCCGCTCATTTTGAAAGCGAAATGAATGGCTTGCACGTTCCTTAAGATAACCATCTCAAGCTCTGCAGGATTATTAATTTTGTGCTTGTGTGCGGGGTAATAACAGATGCAGGCTTATCGAAGTGTCGTACTCTGAGCCTGGTACAAATGTCTCTTCGGGCTTTCCTCGGGCAATGTGTTATATATGTTCATACACCCGCCTTCTTACACGTTCACACACGCCACAGGTTTTAACTGAGTTTGAGATTTGAAGGCAGTTAAGTGCGCAGATTACAGAACATGCCTAACAGTTGTGGAATTCGAATTCCAACAACTTCTCGTTTAAATAAGTGAACTAAAAGTTTTCAACATTTCCAGTAACGTAAAAAATAGATATAGATATTTTTTCAGTCATCACTAATCTACCTTCAGTGTTTAAAGCCCGTAATTTAATTGTGCAGTGGTCGAAATCCGGAAAAATTATAAAAGAACTTTCCCGTACATTTCAGGAGTGAATATTTTTACCTCACATTGGTCCATCGAACTGTTTATTGTTTAATTTGTTGGATACCTTACACTTTAAACTGTTCAGGTTCGTAGTTATTTGGTGAAAGTAATTCATGTATTAAATTATTATATTTGTGAGGCGCGCAGGAATTAAACAGTAAACAGTTCGATGGACCAATGTGAGGTAAAAATATCCACTCATGAAATGTACGGGAATGTTCTTTTATCATTTTTTCCGGATTTCGACCACTGCACAATTAAATTAGGGGCTTTAAACATACCCTGCTGGACAGCTTGACTTGGTGGCTTTGATTCCTGCAGTGCGATAAACAGACAGGGAAGTAGACGTCCCATGCATGATACAACTGGCATAATTTTGAATGAATGTGTCTGTGAGCTTTGTGATTGTGTAACCTCACACATTATCTCCTTACCACGGCGATCAAGTGTTCTCCCGAAACGTGATTCTTTGTTGATGCAAGATTGATCTGCGTTATACACATTATCAGCACCATACTGTTCTACAAGCAACATTCTCTCTTCTCTCCAGGAATGCAGTATGTTTTTAATAGTTTAATCTTCTTCTTATTTCCGTGTGACAAACTGCGTAATTTTCCGTGATCCTTTGTAGAAATGTTGCTAGAAATTCCATACCCATGTTGAACTTGCTGACAAAGGTAAATCAAGTGATTTGGCTTCTTCACGGGCCCATTTTTGTAAGTTCATATCGTGCACTATCAAGTTGTTTGCGCGAGCTTGCATAAATTTCGTAAACACCAACTCGTACAACTGTTCATATTTATCTGTGACTGTTAAACTAGAAGATGGCTTGCCGATAGAATCCGCTTTTGCAATATATTTCTTAAAACGGTACAACTGCTTCTCGTGCTTCAATCGAGGATATCTGCTTTTCATAGAGTTCCATGATAGGTGACAAAATGTTTACTTTGGATTCCGCTTCTTTGCACACAACCATGTGTTTGTAATCTTTCTTTTTTCTACCAGTGACCATTCTACTATGTTTTTCCGGGATTTGTGGAGTTCTGATGTTGATTCCTGTTTTGGCGAAAGTGAAGTAGATTCTCCTGATGGAGATTCGTATTCGTCGGACACTAACACTGTTTCAAATATTCGTTCGCATTCATTAATATCTAAATTCTGTGTATATATTGTTTCTGTATCAGTCTCTAATGAAAATTTACAGCCTGTTTCCAGTCATTCGATCGGTTCAGGAATGGAATGAACGAAGCCCCATCTAGCGGCGAGGATAGGAATTGTGCCAGCTGCCGAAGCCTGTCGCACTCCTCTGGAGCTGTGATTAATGAATGACTGGTGAAATGAAATGATATTGGAGAGTGTTGCGCGAAAGTGTGCAACATTTTCCTAACACTACTGTTTTGTCGGAAATCGACCTGAAGAAGTCTTGCCGCTTTCGTTTCGTTCTTTTCCACTTATCGAATCAAGTAATCCTGGTGTGGGTCCCATACACTGGAACCCCATTCTAATTGGGGGCTTACCAGCAACGTATACGCCCTCTCGTTTACATCCTTACAATCCCTAAATACCCTCATAACTATATGAAAAGGTCTGTAACTTTTATTTACAGTCCCGTGAATGTTATTACCCCAGCGGAGAAAAAAACAAACCCCAAGGCGCAACAACCCTGAAGAGCCATGATCTACCAAGTGATCGCTGCTCAGCCCGAAGGCCTGGAGATTACGAGGTGACGTGTGGTCAGCACGACAAATACTCTCAGCCGTTTTTCTTGGCTTTTTAGACTGGGGCCACTACTTCACCGTCAGATAGCTCCTCAATTGTAATCATGAAGGCCGTGTGGACTTCGAATCAGCCCTTAGATCCAAGTCGTTGACCTGGTCGGGAATCGAACCCGGGGCCTCTGGGTAACAGGGAGGCACGCTGCTCTTACACCGCGGGACCGGTACTCCAATGAAGATATTCCCTTACAATAACACCCAGGTTATTGGAAATCACCAAGAACAAATTGTAACTGATGATTAATATATTTTCTTCTTTCTTAATCCGTTTACCCTCCATGGTTGGTTTCTCCCTCGGACTCAGCGAGTAATCCTACCTCTACCGCCTCAAGGACAATGTCCTGGAGCGTGAGACTTTCGTTCGGGAGAATACAACTAGGAAGGAGAAACAGGACCTCGCCAAGGTTCCCTCACCTACTGTGCTGAACAGGGGCCCTGTTGGAGGATGGGAAGATCAGAAGGGGTAGACAAGGAAGGGGGAAGGTAATGGCCAGTGGCTGTGGCCTTAAGTTAGGTACCATCCCGACATTTGCCGGGAAGAGAAGTAGGATACCACCAAAAACCACTACGATAATGGCTGAGGTGAGCATCGCCCCCAGCCCCTCTACTAAGTAGACCTCCTGAGGCTGAGTGTACTTCGTTCGAGCCCTCGTACCCCTTTTCGAATTTCGTGGCAGAGTCGGGAATCGAACCCGATCCTCTGGGGGGTGGGAGCTAATCACACTAACCACTACACCACAGAGACGGAATCTGATTAATATCTAACAAAATATATACGTCTATACGCACAATTCCAGGACAGCGTGTATTTTTAAGTCTAATAACATATGTGTTTTGTCTAGTGAGTCGATCAAGATGAGAAACACAACTGTAACACTTCGATTTTATAGATTGTGTAAGGAAAATGCTCTCCAATACTTACAGGATGTCTGATAGCTCGGAATCAGCCCTCATGACGTTTTAAAACGACAACTATGTTGAGAATCTAACTTTTTGATGATGATGCTTGTTGTTTAAAGGGACCTAACATCTAAGGTCATTGGCCCCTTAACTTAGTCGGTACCTAGTCAATAACTTGAGGAATGAGATGGAGGATTCCGTGTTGGTGATAGGAATATATCCAAAAGCAAAAGCAAAGCATGAAGGCCCTTGGAGGGGTGGAAGGTAAAGGCTTCCACTATCCGTAACCTCGGAGTAGAGTGGTTAGCTCTACGCCCGGCCGCCTTTGACCCTGGGAATTAACCTGGTACTCATTTTTGGTGTCGGCTGAATGAACCCCAGGGCCATGTGCACTTCCGGAAGTGGAAATCTCGTTTCTTAAATGTTTCGACTTCCTGACAAACCCACGTCCTTCCAGGCGAACCGAGCACGCCTTTACCGCCTCGGCCAGGCAGCCCCTGGTAAGGATATATCCAACCTTCGTTATCCTGACGATACTGCACTAATTGCTACTGATGAGAAGGAAGAGCTCATTTCTCGTATCAAAAATGTCAGTGCTCAAATTAACATGAACAAGACCAAAATAATGATTGTTGATAGAGCCGAGGTCCGCCTCTGTGGTGTGGTGGTTAGTATGATTAGCTGCCACCCCCGGAGGCCGCGTTCGATTTCCGGCTCTGCCGCGAAATTTGAAAAGTGGTACGAAGGATGAAACGGGGTCCACTCAGCCTTGGGAGGTCAACTGAGCAGAGGAGGTTCGATTCCCACCTCAGCCATCCCCGAAGTGGTTTTCCGTGATTTCCCACTTCTCCTCCAGGCAAATGCCGGGATGCTACCTAACTTAAGGCCATGGCCGCTTCCTTCCCTCTTCCTTGCCTGTCCCAATCCTCCCATCCCTCCTCAGGGCCCCTGTTCAGTATAGCAGGTGAGGCCGCCTGGGTGAGGTACTGGTCATTCTCCCCAGTTGTATCACCGACCCAGAGTCTGAAGCTCCAGGACACTGCCGTTGAGGCGGTAGAGGTGGGATCCCTGGCTGAGTCCGAGGGAAAAACCGACCCTGAAGGGTAAACAGATGAAGAAGAAGAAGAAGGAGAAGATTGAGCCGAGAAATTAGACACCACAGACATCTTCAAGGAACTGGAGAACGCCTCAGAAATGCTATGCCTTGGTTCAGTCATTTCCAATTCAAGTAGCTGTGCTCTGAGATGAACAGCTATGGCCAAAAATGTAATGACGAATTTGTACATTTGTACACTCTATCTTGTTAACACTGAATATGAGAGTAGTATCCAGTCTGGTATTTTCATTTTTCCTCTATGGAGTCGAAACGTGGACTCTTCATCCTACAGATCTGAAGATTTTTTTTTGAAATGTACCGTACTGCTGGCGAAGAATGTTACGCGTACCTTGGGCAGCAATTCGCACTAACGTTTCCATCATAAAACAGCTCAACCTCAAAATAGGATTATCACACGCTATGTGAAGTTGGAATGACACCTCAGAAATCCTGATCATTCTTGATCATGTTCCTGGCAAGAGAGATTGTGGACGAGTTCTCACTCGATGGTCGAACATCAACAATATAACTGAGCTGAACATATTTGGTGCAGCACGCCAATCAATCAATCAATCAATCAATCAATCAATCAATCAATCAATCAATCAATCAATCAATACTGATCTGCATTTAGGGCAGTCGCCCAGGTGGCAGATTCCCTATCTGTTGCTTTCCTAGCCTTTTCCTAAATGATTTCAAAGAAATTGGAAATTTATTGAACATCTCCCTTGGTAAGTTATTCCAATCCCTAACTCCCCTTCCTATAAATGAATATTTGCCCCAGTTTGTCCTCTTGAATTCCAACTTTATCTTCATATTGTGATCTTTCCTACTTTTATAAACGCCATTCAAACTTATTCGTCTACTAATGTCATTCCATGCCATCTCTCCGCTGACAGCTCGGAACATACCACTTAGTCGAGCAGCTCTTCTTCTTTCTCTCAATTCTTCCCAACCCAAACATTGCAACACTTTTGTAACGGTACTCTTTTGTCGGAAATCACCCAGAACAAATCGAGCTGCTTTTCTTTGGATTTTCTCCAGTTCTTGAATCAGGTAATCCTGGCCGAGGACCGCAAGAGATGGAGATCGAGATCACGATCCTCAGAATTGAGAGAAATAATTATTCCGTGTGGCTATTTCTACTCGAGTGCAGCCCTTGTAAGGTAGACCCTCCGATGAGGGTGGGTGGCATCTGCCGTGTGTAGGTAACTGCGTGTTATTGTGGTGGAGGATAGTTTTATGCGTGGGTGTGTGAGTTGCAGGGATGTTGGGGACAGCCCAAACACCCAGGCCCCGAGCCAAGGGAATTAACCATTTAAGGTCAAAATCTCATACCCGGCCGGGAATCGAACCTGAGACGCCTGTGACCAAAGGCCAGCACGCTAACCATTTAGCCATCGAGCCGGACGAGGGATCGATGAGAGAGAGTCAAATACTCCATGCCGAGTTTTAAGATTGAACAACAATTTGTTTTCTATTGCCGCCAAAATACTTCGTTATGTTAGGGCGACATTAAAGCACCGTTTACTATTCCTCTAAAATAGAGAGCTATGTAATATTTTTATTTATCATAATCTCCAACTCTAGGGTAGGGGGAGCCAAATTCCGTCCCAGCTCCTAATTTCGTCCCCCCTAGTGATTTCCAGTTTGCACGGTTGATACCCAATGTTTGATGATGATGCGTGTTGTTTATAGGGGCCTAACATCTAAGGTCATCAGCCCCACCTAATGTTTTTTTTTGCTAGGGGCTTTACGTCGCACCGACACAGATAGGTCTTACGGCGACGATGGGACAGGAAAGGCCTAGGAGTTGGAAGGTAGCGGCCGTGGCCTTAATTAACGTACAGCCCCAGCATTTGCCTGGTGTGAAAATGGGAAACCACGGAAAACCATCTTCAGGGCTGCCGATAGTGGGATTCGAACCTACTATCTCCCGGATGCAAGCTCACAGCCGCGCGCCTCCACCTAATGTCTAGCCGCGCTCACACACGTAACCTCATCCCGTTGTCTTGTTGTGAGAGTTGGTTGTGTGCACCCCGTTTAGTTCCCGTGTACAAGGAGGATTCACTTTTCATGCTGAGCTGAGTTGTGCAGCATTCAAATTAAGAGCCTGTTATTCCTAGAGTGAACACAGATACTGAGCTGCATTTCAGACATGTGGTGTAGTCGCTACAGTGAGCTGCTTGGCGTGAGTTACCCTAGCGGGCCATTACAATACATCAGGAAATGTTCATTTTATATGTTATTTACATTTATTATTATTTAGATGGGAAAACGCAAGCAATGCGATGAAGAGGCCATGAAAAAGCCTATTAAGACGGTGAGGGACAAGAAAATGGGTTACAAAAGTGCAAGTAAATCGTTCAACGTCGCACGAGCAACGCTGAAAGACTGTGTTAAAAAGAATGCCAAGAAAACATTTTTCATAAATGGCCTTCAAGTAATTCATTATAGGGAAAGTGTTTAGTATTGTTAGAAAGGAAAAATATATTAAAATTAATTGTAGTTTTCATAAACTTGGTGGGGGACGAAATTCTTCTTCTTCTTCTTCTTCTTCTTAATCTGTCCACCCTCGAGGGTCGGTTTTCTTTCTCTCGGACTCGGACAACTGGGGAGGATGACCCGTACCTCACCCAGGCGGCCTCACCTGCTATGCTGAACAGGGGCCTTGGTGGGGGATGGGAAGATTGGAAGGGATAGACAAGGAAGAGGGAAGGAAGCGGCTGTGGCCTTAATTAACGTACAGCCCCAGCATTTGCCTGGTGTGAAAATGGGAAACCACGGAAAACTACTTCCAGGATGGCTGAGGTGGGAATCGAACCCTCCTCTACTCAGTTGACCTCCCGAGGCTGAGTGGACCCCGTTCTAGCCCTCGTACCACTTTTCAAACTTCGTAGTAGAGCCGGGAATCGAACCCGGGCCTCCAGGGGGTGGCAGCTAATCACACCAGCCACTACACCACACAGGCGGACCGGGGGACGAAATTACGAACACATTTCTGGTAATTTTGTTTTTGTAGTGTTTAAGTTTATGTCAAATATAAACCACCCTACGTTGTAACAGTTTTATTGTGCCCGCAAGAGAGAATATATATTCAGTGATTTATATACAAATTTCTAGCCTTGTACGTAATATTCCTGAATTTCTAAAAGTCCAAATCTGCAAAGGGTACTAAATTTGTGGCCTCTACCTTACATTAAGCGGATTTTGCTCTGTATCAAATTATTTTGAAGAAAAGGAGTTTCCGTGGGATTGGACAGTGGATGGGAATGAGGAAACTGCATGTCCAGTCCCCACTGATCACGGATTGTAAGGAGTTGACAGCCATAGTAACTCCCTACTCAAGGCACTGTTCTGTTCCGAAGCCTGTATCAGAACTTGCAATCGTGGAAGAAGCCGTGCAGGTCGTTGTCATGGCCACACACGCCACCGTGCGGGCTGCCAGGAGGCCATGGGCCCGCATGGCCTCCAAAACCCGCATGTGTCATACAGCAGAGCTATTCAGCACGTGCCCACTTCCTCTAGATTCCACCAGCAGCCCTTTAAATACCTGATTAGCATAGTCCATAAGTACGCACGATACAAAACACAGCCGCACAGCAGTAAACAGCTGTTAAATGCCTGCTTCAGACAACTCCTTTGTTTCCACAGCAATACTACCTCAAGTTCCAATTCACTAGCAGAGCTCAGTGGGTGTCAGGGACCATATATGTTCCAGATACTCGAATCTTTAAATCTTTAACGGCTAGATGACATACAGATGACTTGTTTATCGCAGCAGTACGAGAATCGATAGCTATACTCCGCAATCGTTTGAATAGCATTTGACATAATTTACCCCATACAATAGTCCCTACCAAGCGAGATGGCCGTGCGGCTAGGGTCGCGCAGCTGTGAGCTTGTAATCGGGAGATAGTGGGTTCAAACCCCACTGTCAGCAGCCCGTAAGATGGTTTTCTGTGCTATCCCATTTTCACGCCAGGCAAATGCTGGGATGCCTGTACCATAATTGAGGCCGCTTTATTCTCACTCCTAGGCTTTTCTTATCCTATCTGTGTCGGTGCGCCATAAAGCAAATTCAAAATTAAAAAAGAAAGAAATACAAACCACGACTAAATGGCTGCATGGTTTGTGTCACGTAGCCGTGATCATGCATTCAGGAGATGGTGGGTTTCGAAGCCCGGTATATTGTTTTCCGTGGATTCCTATTTTCACATGAGGCACGGGCGCTTCTTTCCCAACAACAACAACAACAACAACAACAACAACAACAACAACAACAATAATAATAATAACAATAATAATAATAATAATAATAATAATAATAATAATAATAATAATAATAATAATAATAATTTCCTGTGGCTATTTCTAGCCGGATGCAGCCCTTGTAAGGCCGACCCTCCGATGAAGGTGAGTGGCATCTGCCATGTGTAGGTAACTGGGGTGTTTTTGTGGTGGAGGATAGTGTTATGTGTGGTGTGTGAGTTGCAGGGATGTTGGGGACAGCACAAACCCCCAGTCCCCGAGCCAAGGAAATTAACCATTTGAAGGTTAAAATCTCCGACTCGGCCGAGATTCGAACCGGGGACACTCTGTACCAAAGGCCAGCACGCTAACCACTTAGCAATGGAGCCGGAATAATAATAATAATAATAATAATAATAATAATAATAATAATAATAATAATAATAATAATAATAATAATATCCGCCTCTGTGGTGTAGTGGTTAGTGTGATTAGCTGCCCTCCCCGGATGTGCGGGTTAGATTCCCGGCTCTGCCACAAAATTTGAAAAGTGGTACGAGGGCTGGAACGTGGTCCACTGAGCCTCGGGAGGTCAACTGAGTAGAGGGGTTTCAATTTCCTCCTCAACCATCCTCGAAGTGATTTTCCGTGGTCTCCCACTTCTCCTCCAGTCAAATGCCGGGATGGTACCTAACTTAAGGCCACGGCCGGTTCCTTCCCTCTTCCTTGTCTATCCCTTCGAGTCTCCTTATCCCTCCACAAGGTCGCTATTCAGCATGACAGGTGAGGCAACCTGGGCGAGATACTGGTCTTCCTTTCCAGTTGTATCCCCAACCCAAAGTCTTACGCCCTTAAGGCGTAGAGGTAGGATCCCTCGCTGGATCTGAAGGAAAAACGAACCCTGGACGACAAACCGATTATTATTATTATTATTATTATTATTATTATTATTATTATTATTATTATTATTATTATTATTATTATTATTATTATTAGTTTGCTAGTTGCTTTACGTCACACCGACACAGATAGGTCTTATGGCGACGATGGGATAGGATATGGCTAGGAGTGGGAAGGAAGCGGCCGGGGCCTTAATTAAGGTACAGCCCCAGCATTTTCCTGGTGTGAAAATGGGAAACCACGGCAAATGGATTAAGAAAGAAAGAGTATAACTAGTACAAAATCGATGAGAATTAAAAGAAACCAAGTGAAGTATGGTTCTGAGATAAACGCGAAAAACGTTTTATAACTTCATCTACCGGTTTTTATTGTTGTTAACTGGTGCTGTCTTCTGTAAAGTGGTGTAACTAATATCACATAACGACGCATTTTCTAAATTGTTCGTGACGCATAGAAGCGACCAGGATCTTCAAACCGAAATTAAATCACTGTCTTCAGGGCTTGTCACTCACCGAAGTTCTCGGGAACATTCATGCTAAATCTACCCGAAAATTGCTTCGTAAAGTTTCTTTCAGAAAATGCAATTTGTTGCCATCTACAAAGGAGAGGGTGTAATATTATTCTTTTCTTCATTGGAAGAAAGGTAACCCCTGGGTAAGAAATAAGGAAGGAATGTCATATGGGCAATGGACGGAAGCAATTATTAAAATGAAGAGCAATGCCATCCGTGTTCGAACTCTTCCTGGAAGCAGCTTTAATACATTCCTTTGCAGAATTTGTGAGAAATACGAAATGCTTCCTCATACTCTATCCCAAGGGAGAGATGATGAGGACCAACAACCACAATGCCGTGAGCTCTGTGCTCGCTGGAAACATCCGTAGACAACGTCACTTCAAAGTTCTTGAAGAAGTCAAGTCGGATGCCTTTCCGAAGACGGATCAAGTCGTCGCGCTGACATCATAGTGAAGGAGCGACTGTGGTGACTGGCCCAACCGTGAGATTTAAGGACAACGAACACCGGTCATAAACCATCTGTTGGTCTGATGATAGACATCAAAGCGTGCATCCCCTGAAGCGGTTTAAACATGTATTTCCTTAGTCCTTGAAAACAAAGCTCATTCAGTCACTTTTGTTTCCAATTCTGGAATACTGTGATACAGTTTTTATTGATATAAATAATGAGCAAGGCATGAGACTGCAACGTACCCGAAATGTATGTATCAGGTATGCATTCGACATACGTCCATATGCCCACGTATCTTCATATTATAGACAGATAACTTGGTTACGACTGAATGACAGACGTAGACTCCATGCAATTACTTTGGTATATCAAGTTTTTTTCTGAAAACACTCCTCGTTAGCTATCCACCAGATTTTGCTACCTTAGTTCACTACACCTGTTCAATACCCGGTCAGGATGTACGTTCGAAATTCCTGTACAGCGAACCGCAACCTACAACAGATCGTTCACGATCACCGCCACGAGCTGGTGGAATAAACTCCCCAAAGACATCAGGGACGCTAAATCTAAGAGAAGGTTTAAAATCCTCTGCCAGCGTCATATTATAAGCACTTCCAGACCTCCTTGAGTGTAAATGGAACGCATGAATGAGAGTGAATATGGCTGTTTATTGTAACGTGTTGCAGTTTTTACTTTATACTTTAGTTATACTTTAGTTAGTTTAGTTATTGATAATTTAGTTTAGTGATACTTTAGTTAGATTAGTTATTGATCCTTTAGTTTAGTGATACTTTAGTTAGTTTAGTGATACTTTAGTTAGTTTAGTGATATTTAGTTAGTTTAGTTATTGATACTTTAGTTTAGTGATGCTTTAGATAGTTTAGTTATTGATACCTTAGTTTAGTGATACTTTAGTTAGTTTATTGATACTTTAGTTTAGTGATACTTTAGTTAGTTTATTGATACTTTAGTTTAGTGATACTTTAGTTAGTTTAGTTATTGATACTTTAGTTTAGTGATGCTTTAGATAGTTTAGTTATTGATACTTCAGTTTTGTGATCCTTTAGTCTACTTATTGATACTTTAGTTTAGTGATACTTTAGTTAGTTTATTGATACTTTAGTTTACTGATACTTTAGTTAGTTTATTTTATACTTTGGATTGTAAAGATTTAATATATTTAAATTAGGTCATTTCAATTTTATACTGTTATTATATATTAAAATATATATTGTTGTAATTCTTACATTGTAAAACTGTATTGTAAATTAGTACTCATTTATATACATGAAGAGGTTAAGTGTAAGAAAGGACCGGAAGCCCTAACTTCGCCACAATAAAGTCGCTTTAATAATAATAACACCAGTGGGACTACACCTGAAAGAATTAAAGATTTCTTGATGTATGAGGGTTGAAAAGAAAGTAACGGCACTATTGATAGAACGTAATATTTAATGAACTAACAAGTGCAATTGCATTACATTCCTTCAATGTCTATTAGCTCTTACCAAATGTTGGGAAGCCGTTGAGGACCGTTCGTAAGGTGTTCTCTGTTGCTGACAGCGACGAAGCGCCCTACAGCACAGAGTACAGATGGAAATGGAAATGGGCGGTCTCGGAGGGGTTCCTTCAACTTCGGAAACAGGTCGAAGTCACAAGGAATCATGTCTGATGAGTGTGCGCAGCGTGTTTCGAAACCTCCCAATGCCACCGTTGTATTAAGAGCTTGACATTGTTTGTGACATGACAAAGTGCGTTGCCATGCAACAAAATAGGGCGATCGTTTTGCAATAAATGTGGACGTTTGCGCCGCATAGCTGGACGCAGATGTCGCTCCAGAAATAGGCAATGGTAGTGACCGTTGGCGGTTTGTCCCTCAGGCACAGCATGCGTAAGAATAACACCCTCGTAGTCGTACGCCACAATCAGCATAAGCTTCACCGACTAGGTTTCTATCGAAATTTCTGTGGACATGGCGAGCTTGGGTGACGCCATTCATTCGATTGACGCTTTAATTCAGGCTCGCAGGCTCGTGTCCACATCTCATCAACGGCGACAATACGCAGCAGAAATGTGTCTCCTTCGTTGGAGTATCTGTCTAGGTGGATGCCAACCAGTGCATACTGGTGCAATTTCTGCACGTGGTACCCAAGGGGACGCAGAATTTCCTCATGTTAAGACATCTCGTCAGTATGTGCCACACCGTTTGATGACTGAGATAATTCCCGGACAATCCATGGATGATCTACGGAAACGAGACGACTCACGATGTCAGTCTGATCTTGAGGAATGAACGGCCGACCTGTGAGCTGCAAATCCGCAGCCTCATTCCGACCCACACGAAACGTCTTGGCCCATCGTACAACCGTCCTATACGGTAATATATTCTCGTCACAGGCTTCACGTAATCCTCGATAACATTCTGTTGCATTTTTGCCACAGGCAACCTCGATTTTAATCGACGAGCGCTGATCACTTTTCGAAGACATGCGGTGAAATCGACACTTTTCACTTCAACGCCAAAGAGCAATACCGCTCCCATATCGTATTTGCGCATGCCCTGCCTCCTTGACTACGTTGCTACTACTTTGTTTACAGCCCTCGTAGAGTAAAACACCTCAATCCATCTACCGTCCAGCTACAGCAAACTCGGTGCCAAAACACTTGTTATCAATTATGAGGCACGACCTATATTCCACGACATGACTCTGTTGTACTATATATTGGAGGACACTGGAATTATTCGTTGCAGGTCTTGGAAAAGTATTTCAATCCCTCTACCCTGAGCCTTTGACCCTTGAAGGAAGTCAGGTTGTTTTTCATCATCTGACTCTCGGCGTTAGTTTTATAAGTGTTTGCTAACCCAGACAACCCTCCTCCTTTCTCATTCCAGACCTGGGACCGGCACTGGCGGAATTCAGAATTTCAATTTACTAATTCCTGCTCTTCTGCAGATCTCCCGCTGTGCAGCCTCGTTCCAGAACAGTTCACTTGCCAGCTCACCACACGCCGCGTAATCAGGACCATCTTGAGTCACTACAGTGTTCGCTGATTCTCAGGAGTCACGACCGACTGGCAACTCGCTCACGATTGACCCAAAACAGACTCACTCGAGACTGACTGAGTCGCGCCAGGGTCGCCTTTTATACGGGCTCGCGGATGATTCTCGTAGTTTCCACCCCCAGATCATTCCGGAAACATTCTTCATTGTTAATTAGCTTCCATCTTCTTGTAGGAGCTTCCTGGTAGCGAGCCCCATCAAATCGCCCGCGCTATTATTTTGCTCGTTGCTGGCCCGCCATACTGTTGCCGCTCGACCGGGATTGTCACCTTTCGCCAGCTCTGTAGCTTCCACCGCCTGCCCCACACTCGCTCTTCATTGCAACAATATATTCGTCTATGTAGGCTTGTTCAATTGTTAATGCACCAGTGCCTCGTCGTGCTGGTAGGTTCAAGAACCTATAGAGAATGAACATGCAAATTTTGATTTTGGTGTGATAAGGCATTGCATTTCACCCTAACGGGGCTCTAAGGCACAGGTTTTAAAAGGCATCATTCCCTTATGTCCAGCTCCATAGCTAAATGGTTAGCGTGCTGACCTTTGGTTACAGGGGTCCCGGGTTCGGTTCCCGACAGGGTCGGGAATTTTAACCATGATTGGTTAATTCCGCTGGCATGGGGCTGGATGTATGCGTCGTCTTTATCATCATTTCATCCTCATCACGACGCGCGGGTCGTCTACGGGAGTCGAATCGAAAGACCTGCATTTGGCGAGCCGAACTTGTCCTCGGACACTGCCGGCACTAAACGTCGTACGTCATTTCATTTTAATTCCCTTATGTTATTATTTACAAAGTGTGATGATATTTCGTTTTTTTAACAAAGTAGCTAAAGCCTGCGTTATCGGCTCACATCGCTGCTCCCCAACAAAGGAACACGCGACACTGCCTCCCTACCTGTTGCTTACACCACAAATAGATGCTTACAATTTCATTGATCTTTGAAACACAAAAACAAATTGGCCTAATTTCACAGGAAAATTGATAGTAAATAATACTAAACAAACTACCTTTTCTACTATAGATCTTACGAAACAACAAACTGCCATACAATGAGCTCCTAGACGGACCAGTAAATTTACTGAGTCGCATATCTCGTCATTTAAGCATTCCGAAGAATTATTCAACCATACTGGAATTCCCGTTGACTATAATGATTAATGTTTTAATAATAATAATAATAATAATAATAATAATAATAATAATAATAATAATAATAATAATAATAATAATAATAATAATAATAATAATAATGTTATTGTCTTTGCGTCCCATTAACGTCCGACTCGACAGCTGAATATCAGCGTCTTAAACTTCGGTCTTCCGGTTCCCGGTTTCGATTCTCGTCCGGGTCGATGGATTTTAATATTAAACTGTTAATTCCCTTATCCTGTCCCGAACATCCCTGAAACTCAGTACACCAGACAAGCCACTATCCTCCGACACAATAACACACAATTTCCCATACACGGTAGACTCCGGTTACTCTCATCGGAAGGTCTGCCTTACAAGAGCAGTGCTGTCTAGAAGTAGCCAAACACTAAATTATTATTATTATTATTATTATTATTATTATTATTATTATTATTATTATTATTATTATTATTATTATTATTATTATTATTATTATTATTTCATCAAGGTCGTCGTACGTCCAATTACCTACGTTTAAGCTTTCCGGAGACAACAAGGCATTGGAATATTGCCCTCCATGAATTTTATAAGATGAGACTATGGCTGAAGAACAGTGAATTTTTTAAATAGGCATAACAATTGTAATATCTAAGATAGACCAATATAAGTTTGCATAAACATTCACAGTGAAGCATATTTTTTAATGATTTATACAATATTTGGTTAATATTGTAACCCTTTAACCAATTTACCCTAAAAGTGTGTATTATGTACTTTGAGTACATTATTCAAAAACCCGTGTAGCTAACATTTTAATATTTTACATACATATTTTAGAGCATCAGGAACTTTATTTATTTGAACAGTTTGTTAATTTTCCAGTAGTTGATTTTTGAGAGGTTTCTGAAACAAATTATTTTTTGTTTTACTCAAAAATATTAATTGATAACACCCCAATTTCCAAAATAATAAACGTTAAAAAAAGTTTTCGGTCATTTGTACATTATATAGTGTAGAGAGTGCGTGTCAACTCTTATTTCAATCCTGTAAGTAGTTCTGGATAAAAATATACCTATACTATGAAAATTCCAAAACTTAGAAGAACAAGATAATGTAAGTTAGTTTCTTTAGTCTTACACTGCTTAAAAGCCTCCTCCTCTTCATCCCATTCCTGATCCTCTACACCCTTCTTTTTCTGCCCTACCCATTTGGCGTTATTTAGGATGGTAGCATCTGCTTTAATGACACGTAGGTTGCAGATTTTTTCCTAGTGTCTTCTGTGCAAACATGTCCGGTTCGAATCCTATCTGCTTCAAGATGTTATTCCAGGCTTTTTCTCCATCATTGAAAACTGTACCAACCTCAAATGCAGCCATTTTTACAAAATGTCAGAGAATGAATGTTGTTCTTGTACACACATCGTTTCCAAATAAGAACATTTAGACTCTCATAAAGGGTTTACCATGTGTGTTGAGGAGCTCAGATCATAAACTATATACATATTCTGATCTCCACATACTGGCAAACTGATCATGTTGGTAAACTCAGCAATGACGAATTTATGATCCTAAACCCCGTGGTTTGATCCGAATACTGTCAAACTCTCCCCTGTATAATGACAACTTGTTTCGTGAAGCACTGATAAGAGTTTCTATGGTAATATTTCTACCCACAATATTGATTTTGCCTTTTCGAATATTGTTTACACCCATCTTCTTTACTTTCCTGAACACTTTACAATGCCTCGCCATTATAAAAACACTGAATGTATGGTTCATTCACAATGAAAAAAGTATTTATCAATAAATTACCCAGAAATTATTAACAATCTTACAAAAACACCCTAAATTAAGTGCTAACAACATCCACTGCCTTCTATCATGTGAATCGAAGCGCACCTGTCAAATAAATATTCATAAAAGACATCTAGGTAATGCTATATATTTCGTCGCCTGTCAAGCTTATCCGGAAAACTGAATATAGGAAATGACTCAACATTAACAGGGGGTGTAGCTCCAGCAGGACATCAACTTATTTTACTAACTAACCCATTTATAATTGTATTTTAGCATTGAAACTTAGGGAATATATTCCCAATGCATGAATCTTTCATAAAAAGGAATATTTAAAAATCGTATTTTTCACATTTTCTGCCATCATCTCCCCTTAACGGGCCGGAGGCTGAGATCTTAGCTACGGCATGACTGACATTCTATGTGGGAGTACAACTACACAACCATCTTCCTTTAACTCGTAGCTGAATACAGAAGAAAGAAGATATCCACTGTGAAAGAAACGTAAAGGGTAAAGAAAAAGGGTGAGAAAATGAAAGACGTCTCAAAAACTTTATACCGTCGGGTTTCCGAAAGAGTTGACCAAGAGAGATCAGATAATGAAAAATATAATACGAGGAGTCTGGTATGTACAATTCAGTGGATATAATGCTAGATTTTGTTCGATACCCTGTGATCGTTAAATCTTATTCACAGGATCACTGCCTCTGGAGAGTAGCCCCTTTTTACGAAATGCAGACCAATACTGTAAATGTGTTCTATGTTATACCCGACTGGATTATGTGTCAAGATTCCACACCGCAACAATGAGAGAGCCTTACAAACTACGAGCGAAGCTTAGCTGCAACAGGAAGCCGAACATTATTTACATACAAAGGAGGGTTGACATAGAATTTCTCCGAAAACTGTACTGAAGATGTCAATTAACAATACAGTCGAAACGTTAGTAAAAGCGTAAGGTAAATCAAGATGAAGTGATTGATGTACTCTAGCTGAGTCTGTCATTCCCTACGTTTACTTGTACCTGGCACTTCACTCTTCACTTTCCTATCCGATACGTTTTGGTGACCGACGCTATTAGGTTTCCAAGGGCTGGGGAGTCTTTCATTTTCACGCCCTTCGTGGCCCTTGTCTCTCTTTGACCGATACGTTCATTTTTCCAAGTGTCGGATCCCTTCAGCCTTTCCTCTCTGATTAGTGTTATATAGAGAATGGTTCCCTAGATGTAGTTCCTCTTAAAACAATAATCACCAGCACCACGTCTTGGTGAACACTTATGTTATCTTCTCCCGACCTCGACCACACTAAGTCTGCACGAGCGGGGGAGGGGGAAGTTCACATTCAGACACCCATCCTTTTTATCTTCACATTATATCAATAATCGTATGATCTGAACTACCACGGTGGAGACGTTTTAATTGGACACTCTTCGGCTGCCTGTGTGTCAACTTTATTGTTCCGTTTTACTCCGCCAGATGGCAGAGAAGAACTATAGGCCTATTGGGTGACCTATGATAAGAATTTTCCCGGTCAAGTCAAAAATAACGGTAAAGAAAAGTCGTCGCGCTGATCATGCAGCACATCTTAGTGTGCAGGATTTCAGGATGAGCAGCGATCGCTTGGTAGGCCAACGGCCAGCAGGGCTGTTGTGACACGGGGCTTGGTTATTACGAAATATCGTCCATCTTGCTCTTGCGTAATGTATTGAGATTAACATAAATTCTAGGGGCTTTGCTGAACGAACCCCTAATGTTTATGCAATACTCATAGCATAACCGTTGTACAGACTAGCCCGCTCTTCCATCATGTAGCGTGAGTAACATAAATTCTAGGGGCTTTGATGAACGAACCCCTAATGTTTATGCAAAACTCATAGCAGGGTAGAGTATTCCTGCTACTCGCTTCAGCACGTCTGCATTCTAACCTGTTACTGCCTAAAAATGTGGGGTCTGCTCATTAGAGATCTTCTACGTGTTGACATCGCGTGACATGGAGTGCTCTTCAAAAATCTAACTACGTCTCTCGGATATGTACCTACAATCTTGGACCCGGAGACCGACATATTTCTACTGATATACGGAGGATGTTTGTGATTAGAGTTAACAAGAGCATATCGCGTATCTGACAATGCACTTCCTATCGTCATATTCCGTAAGATTAGTCACGTCTCCCAGCCACATATTGATATGCAGTCCATCAGAATAATATTCATTGTGCTCATTCCCCTATGTTAATATGTAAAGGAAAATGAACCTTTAAAACATTATACTGTAGGACTGACCTAATACGTCATATAAACATGTATTCCTAAAGTACGGTAATATTAATTTTGCTTTGCAAACCAGCACAGAAAAATGAATACAACGAGTCCGTCCCCTTCCTTCCGCAGAATACACTAATATGTAAGTTTGTCTCCAGAAATTGTGGCACAGTCCACACGAAGAGAATTCTTGGAGCCATTCTTTTGTAAATCCAGACTTATCGTACGGTATGTATTTCACACATTCTTACCTTGACATTTCTTGATATCATCAAGCTAATACATTTCTTCGTTTATGAGTTCATGGCCATTCTCATGGGCGTAAGACCGATATAACAGCGCTTTATGCAAGGGCGTTTACCAGTGATACAGAGTGAGAATTAACACAGGCTGCTTGACGATAGAGCTAATATGACTGCTTAACTGGATGATCACAACAACAACAACAACAATAATAATAATAATAATAATAATAATAATAATAATAATAATAATAATAATAATAATAATAATAATAATAATAATAATAATAATAATAATAATACACAATGGATGACAACGGGTTAACCAAACAGATCTTCAAATATCTTTGGAACTAGAAGTCAACCTGGATTCATGAAGTCAAGAAATATTTGGAAAGAAACAACAAGAGAAGAAGCAGCAACATAGAGAGATAATTTTTGAGAAAGTATTAAAAATATAAGGATTCCAAAGTCGAGAGGGAAAGAAAACGGACTCAAAATGGTCCGAAGAGAGGAAAATAATAATGTTATTTGCTTTACGTCCCACTAACTACTTTTACGGTTTTCGGAGAAGCCGAGGTGCCGGAATTTAGTCCCTCACGAATTATTTTACATACCAGTATATCTACCGACACGAGGCTGTCGTATTTGAGCACCTTCAAATGTCATCGGAATGAGCCAGGATCGAACCTGCCCAGTTGAGTTCGGAAGGCCAGGGCCTCAACCGTCTGAGTTACTCAGCCCGGCGAAGAGAGGGGAAAAGGAGACATAGTGAGCAGATGAAGGGGTACTGGAGGTAGAAGGAGGAACAATAAAATATGAAGCATTGAAATTGTCTCGCGGTCCCTAGAAGACCCTAACGGAGATAGAAGAAGAGAGAAAATCTCAGACAAATTTAGGAAAAGACGTTTGAAATTTTACGGACATTTGCTCAGAATAAGTAATCGCAGATCGACCAAAGTAATTCAGAAACTTGCCCTATGAATGAAAGTAAAAAGCTGGAAGTTGGAAAAGGTCTTCAGGAAATAAACTTCGCGGATGACAGTGTATTAAACAAATGTAAGTTCAGAAAATTAGTAGACAGTCATCGCTTTGCAGACCTTTCAAGCACTACTACCTCCAACAAAACTTGGTCAGAAGTTCGCGAGATAGTCTAAGCCACAGCGAGAAGTTGAAGAGATTTTGAAAGAAGAATAAGGCAATGAAAAATTATTATTATTATTATTATTATTATTATTATTATTATTATTATTATTATTATTATTATTATTATTATTATTGTTAAGAACGTCCGCCTCTGTGGTGTAGTGGTTAGCGTGATTAGCTGCCACTCCCGGAGGCCCGATTTCGATTCCCGGTTCTGTCACGAAATTTGAAAAGTGGTACGAAGGCTCGAACTGGGTCCACTCAGCCTCGGGGGGTCAACTGAGTAGAGGGGGGTTCGATTCCCTCCTCAGCCATCTTCGAAGTGGTTCTCCGTGGTTTCCCACCTCTCCTCCTGGCAAATGCCGGGATTGTACCTAACTTAAGGCCACGGATGCTTCCTTCCCTCTTCCTTGTCTATCCCTTCCAATCTTCCCAGACCCGCACAAGGTCCCTGTTCAGCATAGGAGGTGAAGCCGCCTGGGCGAGGTACTGGTACTCCTCCAATTTGATCACCCAATGTCTGACGCTCCAGGACACTGCCCTTGAGGCGGCAGAGGTGGGATACCTCGCTGAGTCCGAGGGAAAAACCAACCCTGGAGGGTAAGCAGATTAAGAAAGAAAGAAAAAAAGAAATATTACTAAGAACACAAATAAAAGCATGAAACAAGAAAGGTTGGTGAACAGAATACTCCTACAAGTAGAGAAAACTCAGTCTGGGTGGCTTACTCAAGTATGCAAGGACCTAGTAAAGTGGGTGTCAAGGAAGAACAGCATTTAGGAAAAAGGTTGCGGGAGTGAGTGATGCACCCGATGAACCACTGGCCAAGCCACGGAATATCTCGGTGGGAGAACGAGAAACGAGAAGCAAAAGACTTAAGGATCTTTGGCGAGAGTGAAAGAGAAATGCAGATATATTGTATAAACGTGGCTCACAGATGACCGTAGAATAATAATAATAATACCAAGCAGGTTTCTAAAAGGGCAGATCATGTACTGAACAAATACCCAACCTTAAATCCATCATTTTGTACACCAAGAAACAGTATACATATTTCGTAATTCCATTTATTGACTTAAAAAAACTTACGATTCTGTTGATAGAGCGGTTCTATTCATCATCCTTCAAGAACTCGGCCTTGATCATAAGACATTAAACATTGTCAAGTGCACCCTAACAAACACCCTATCTAAAGTCAAGTTCAGAGGAAAAATCTCTGACCCTTTTAGATTAAAACAGGAGTAAGGCAGGGAGATGGAAATTCATCCATATTGTTTAATTATTTATTAGAAAAAATAATCCAAGAATGGAGGAAAATATTCCCTGAAACAGGTCTAATAGTAATAAACAGGAAACTCGGAATCAATACCCGAGTAGATTGTATCGCTTTCGCGGATGGTGTAGCTATACTAGCCGATTCGATTGAAACAGCAATAGACCGGATAAATACAATCACATGTAATAAGACCACGTCCTATCAAGGTTTCAGCACCATGTGGTTTGGTTTGGTCTGAACCTTTGCTTGCGTGTATTCTGTCGCCTCCCATAAGCTGGAACAAAAATGCTAGGGGAAGAACTCGACAGGATATTAGTGATATATGTCTGTAGTAGTTGTTTTTAACCCAGTCATCAGGGTTACTTAATTGTGGTAATGAATGTGGACCACCACAGATGAGATGTTGTTGTCTCACAGTTCCATCAGGCCCTACACCCCTCAGTGACAGCTGACACTAGGCCATCTGCTCCCATTATTTACACTGGGGGTTCGTCCATTGTGCTGGTTCCTGATAAATAATGGGATGATGCAGCAATTGGACTTGTACAACCGTGATATGGATAATGAGATCCAATTTCCTGAAATTGTAGAATATCATGCAGCGGACAAGTAATTTCTAAGGATTTTCAAACCTTCTTCTTCCCTGTCAGATGGGCCACACCTCTTTCGAATAACCGAAATATTGGATTATATGGAATTTCTTTGTAGTACCGTGCCTGACTCTTACACACAGAGCCATGGTTCGATTCCTGGAGGAACTGTCTAATACGGCTGTGAATGTAGCCCACTAAACGCGTGGCATACCTGTATGCCATCAGACTAGGTATTATTTTTATTTTAGTTTATTTATTTTTTACCTTTATAAGTGACAAAGGGCTCTCGGCCCTTTCTTATATTTAACCATAATGCACACTGTCGGACAAAAGTTTCCGGATAAAACATATGTGCCCGTACTAATATATTTAATGATTGTTTAATGACAGAATATATTACTGTAACAAAGTTTCGAAGGTTTTCGGGCAACGACGACGAGTTTATGTTCGACGCTCAGCGTCGGAAAAATGCATCCTACTCTATAACACGTACAGTAAAACATGGAGGAGCTCTGTGATGGTCTGTGTTTGTTTCACATTCAGTGGAGTTGACAGACTGCACCGAATATAAGGAACACTGGACAAAAACGGTTACAGTTCCATCCTATCTAGTTATGCTCTTTTGTCTGAACAGCAACGTGAGTTTGTCCTCCAACAAAACAATGAACCTAGACACACGTCTCGTTATAGCATAAATTATCTGCAAAAGAAACAAAACTCCGGGATTTTTTTAAATGGAATGCCCCCCAGCCCCCAATCCCCGGACTTAAATACAATTCAACTGCTGTGGGAGGAGATGGATCGGCAAGTCCGAAAAGAGTGTCCTTCTTCATCGGAAAAGCTGTGGGACTTTTTGTAGAATTTATACATTTTTAACTGTTGGAAGTTCACATCAGAAAGACATAATTTTTGGAAATATTATCACTATACGAGGAGTGAGTTGCAATAGCTGTCACGTGACCTTTTTAACATTTTAAGAAAATGAGAAAAACGTGTAACTTGTATACTATACTTACAAAGTTAAAATTTGATCAATGAATTGCAATTCGTGATAAGTGTCCAGAATATTCATAAGTCTGAAGTCATTGTTTCCAAGAGTTTTGTGTATTTTATTTTCACGTTGTCTGTTTTGAAACTCAAATTGAAGGGAACAGTGAAAACATATGTTATAGGATTTTAGATCAACTATAACTTTCATAATATTAGTAACATTATGCTTTATTCTATCCTCAGAGTTAACAATGCGAAAACGTAAGTGGTTATTCAAGTTTAGGCATTAAGGTAATGGTCCTCTCCATCTTGGCTGTCAACACACTCAGTACTCACAACTACAGCTCACAAAAAACTAACTGATGATTGCTCTAACACCTTAAAAGCAAGGCAGTGAGAGAGGCGGAGCATTATGATTGGTGCATACACCTTACAGGTTTTGAAAGGGAAAAACTGAAAGAATTCTGTTCACATTGCAGGATCTGAAACATCCCAATATTTAAAGCTTCATATGACAGTACACGGTTGACTTATGCAAGATTACTTTTCATTACATTGTAGAGTTTGATGTTGATGACCGGATAGCATGCATAACTCAATTTGACTGAAAATGTCACGTGGCAGGTTTTGAAACTCACCCCCTCATATATTTTAATTGGTTTCAAGTTTCACCACCAAGTTTCTTTTGTAGACTTAGAAATAGGTGGGGGTCATTTTATTATAAGTACTTCCACAGTACTTGGACTAAATATATCCTATTAGGTAATTATGAAAGCTCAGAAAAAAATTACAGAGGTCTAGTTTTGGATTCTAGATGGCATTTCTTGATTTCTTTATGTGGTCCTAAACTTTTGACTGGTACTGTAGTACTAATACACTAAATTTACAAAAAGTATTTTTAGTTGTAAGCAAAGATGGCAGGAAAGTTAATACAAACATAAGAATAGGAAATTTCAAAGTAGAATAAGCGCAACATTTCTGTTACTTAGGAATCATTACACTTTACTTCGTGAAGGAAAGCCTCCGTGGCTCAGGTGGCAGTGCGTGGCCCTCTCACCGCTGGGTCCCGTCGTTCAAATCTCGTTTCACTCCATGTGAGATTTGTGCTGGACAAAGCAGAAGCGGAAAGGTTTTCCTTCGGGTACTCCAGCTTTCCCTGTCACCTTTCATTCCAGCAACACTCTCCAGTATCATTTAATTTCATCTGCCAGTTGTAAATCATTGCCCCAGAGGAGTGCGACAGGCTTCGGCAGCCGGCATAATTCCTATCCTTGCCGCAAGATGAGGTCTTCATTCATTCCATCCCTGACCCTGTCAATGACTGGAAAACAGGTTGTAGGTTTTCATTCAGGAATTCTTATAACTAAAGACAATAGATGCACCAAGGAAATCAAAAGAATAACAGCTCTTGATGAACTGACCTTTCAAAATAAAAGAAGTTCTTTAATAAAATCCTTTGTCTCGACTTAATGGTTGTGAGAGCTCGACTATTGAAAAACGGAAAGAGATTCATTGGAAGCAACTGAAATGTGTATTTGGAGGAAAAGACGACGACATGTTGGACTGAAAAAAAAAAGACGAATCTAGATGTTCTAAAGGAAATCAATGAACAACGGAGATTGATAAAGGATATAGAAAGAAGCAAAATAAAACTATTGTGTCATATCCTGAGGCATAATGACTTCCCTGTAAACGTCTTTGAAGGAAAAATACTAGGAAAGAAAGGAAAAAGAGGATGTGAGAAATTTTATAAGATAAGGTAAGATAAGGGTGTATTCTGCCCGAAGGCAGGTCCGAACCTCCGCAGAGGTGTGCCTGAGCCGGAGTTTACGTACGATAGGGTGGCCAGTACCTTTCCGCTCCTCCATTCGCGTACACCCCCACCAACAGCGCGTGGAAATCCATCGAAATCTTGACCACGCCCAATGTTGCTTAACTTCAGAGATCTCACGGGATCCGGTGTTTCAACACGGCTACGGCCGTTGGCAAAATCTTGAGGGGATGTAAAAATCTACAAGCAAGTGAAGAGAATAGTATAACTGAGAGGAGAAAAGTTGCAGGGACAAGTGTATGATGATGGTTCGTATATTCCTTTTATTATGACTTATGGTTATGATATGAGAGAATATAATTGTTTTAAATACCTTGCGTTAGACCGTTTTAATTTATATAGTCTAATGCTTTCTAATTTAAATAATCAAATTAAAGGCATAATCGAAATAATTCAAATATTTAAAACTAACGTAAAGCTCTGTAAATCGCATGCCGGCCCCGTAGTGTAGGGGTAGCGTGCTTTCCTCTTACCTGGAGGCCCCGGATTCGATTTCCGGCCAGCCAGAGATTTTTTCCTGGAACTCAAGGCTGGCTAGTTTTAGTTTACCTGTAAATTGCACTGTATTGTTGTATCTAATTTTCTGTTGCCCTCATGCCCTGAAAATGAAACAAATAAATGCTACTAAATAAAATTTATAATCTGTCTTTAAACTCCTATTAACAAAACTGGCATGATAACTGTTTTTATCGTGATGCGGAGAGTCTTTACCCCACGTTTTCCATTGTAATGTTTTGGCGCTCATCCCATCTTGTAGGCCAAGAAGGACCGTTCAGCATTGCAGAAAGTCAATGATGCATATTTTAAAAGATAAAACTAGCTGGGTGAAATATCTTCTGGAGACTGTATTTGTTCGCCATTAATATCTAAAAATATGTAATATTACTAATAATGAGTCAAATGAAACACTGGTATAACCATGTCAGAACTACAATTCGTCGACATTTTTCATATTCACTTGTCTGTAAGTAAGGGAATGGGATATGTAATTGCTAGCGCTCGGAAGTGAAGACCTAAAAGTATCCAGAAAAAAAGTAAATCTGGCACAAAGGAAAGTAAAAATACGCTCGAAATTAATTCATAATTTTAGTCTTAATACGTAGCCTGTTTAATGAAGGAATAATGTTTAAAAATTGCAAAATTCTGTTGTACAAAAATATGAGTGAAATACTTCTTTCAGACATTATCGACTCGTTGACTGAAGGGTAGTATCCACAGTGTCCCGGGTTTGATTACCGGCCGGGTCGGCGATTTTAATCGCTTATGATTTATTCTTCTGGCTCGAGGACTGGGTGTTTGTGTCCGCCCCAACACTTTCCTCTCCATATTCAGACAACATATCACACTACCAACCACCACAGAAACACGCAATAGTGATTACATCCGTCCATATAGGGTTGGTTTCAGGAAGGGCATCCGACCGTAAAACAGGGCCAAATCCATATATGCTACGTAGTTCGCACCCGCGACCCCACAGGTGTGGGAAAAAGCGGTAGGAAAAGAAGAGGACTTCTTTCAGACATTATATATTTTTAGATTAACATAATTTAAAAAAGAAATTCCGTTTTAGTTAATGAAAGTACTTGCAGAATTTAAAATGAAATGTTCTTTCCACCTAGAATGAATTCAGCGAATCCGCAATGGACTCCCGGAGAAAGAAATTGAAATTTGTATAACTGAAATCATATTTTACTTAGCCACATTAGGGTTACAGAAATTGGAATTGGGAAACCTTACCTCAGTTGGCTTTGCAGTGTATTGCAATAGGCATCTCCATGTGCTTAGGTATAAAGGATCGTCAGTATTCAGACAGCACGTTGCAAAACATCGAGAAACCTTTCTCCACAATGGATGTTAAGGGTTCATACTTGAAGCAAATGAGATCTTCTTCAAAAGCCACATCAGAATTTTCTCCTGCCAATATTTCACTTATCTTGCACATAATTTAATACCCCTGCCTTTTTTCAAGCATTCGTTTCATTGTTTCATTTCATTTCTCTTAATTTCATCTCTTACTAGAGAAAAGATATTTAAGAAGTGATAGATCAAATCAAATCAAATGAAAATCACTTTATTTACAAATGAGGCAGTCTACCTCGGTGGCAAATGATACACAAAAATATATTATCAAGCACTAAAATTTAAATTAAAAAGAATAGAAGACATTTTTCCTAATATACACTATTATACAATTTACCCTAACAAGTTTTCTATTAAACACACACCTCATCCTCAATAAATTTATATTATTTACAAAATTATACTCATAATATCTTCTGTACACAGATAATCAACTCATACACAGTACATGGCATCACTTCAAATATTACTATACAACTGCTATAAGATTCGAACTGAGAATGGGCAGTACAAATGTAGTCGAAAAAGGGTGCAATTGTAAAAATAAAAAGTGCTGTTAAAACGTAAAATAAGGTCAAATAGGGCCTACAAGCCAAAAATTGCCGAGAAAGGCATCACATAGTCAAATAAAGTCCACCATTTTTCTGGTCTTCAGTGACCCAGAACGAACATATATTATGCTGTCTCGTCGTCGGACACTCGAGAAAGAAATTATTTTTCCTTAACTTCTAGCCCTAAATATCCGGATACAGTAACAGTACCGAATATCTAGAAAACTGTAGACCTCCCGCATGGGCCTTCTTATCAGCAATAAGTTCAGGTGATGGTATCAGGTAGTTGAGAGATGGCTGACCCATACAGCTGAGTCCCCCTGCAGACAAGCACGTGCAGAGCCACACCACCTGTCGATGACGTCACCCAGGCGGTGACTTATGCCGAGGGGAGAATGATAAGGGCAGGTTTGTGTAGCGCACCTTTCCTCCCCAGCTTTCATGTGATCGTAAATAGCTTTAAAGTTCTGCTTCGGCTCCGTATGTCCAACAAAATAATTACCGCGCACGGACGGGACTTCGCATTTATTTCCAGTAGTGCTCACACCATAACGTGTAGTTAGGATGGAACGAAATTATACTCTGAAGCCTACAAGAAAAGACATCGAAACCTTCTGAATAGGCTTTGAGGGAAACGTTTAATTAAGAAAAAAAGAAAGACAACACGAACTATTGCAAAAATTAGCGTTTCACGAAGTAAATTCCCGACCGGTTCGGGGATTTTAAAATTATTCGGTTAGTTCCTGTTGTTTGGGGGTTAGGCATGTGCCGTTTTCAACATTACAATTCATCACAGCTAGCGCCTCATGCTAACAGACGCGGAGGTTGCCGGAGGCTACACGCCATTGTTATTATTATTATGATGATGATGATGATTATTATTATTATTATTATTATTATTATCATCATCATCATTATAGTGGCCACGCCTTGTGGATGGTGTGGTGGAATACATACAGGAAGTCACCTGCCTGTCGTGAGAACCGACTGGAAGGGGAAAGCTCAGGGGCTCTCAACTTGGTTTGGGTCACTAGCTGTGCATTTGGTAGATAGTGGATTCGAACCCCACTTCCGGCAGCCCTGAAGATGGCTTTCCGTGCTTTTCCATTTTCACACCAGTTAAATATTAGGGCTGTACCTTAATTAAGGTCACGACCGCTTTCTTCCCACTCCTAGCACTTTCCTCTCCTATCGTCGCGATAGGATATGCTGTATCTGTCTATGCAACGAAAAGCAAATTGTAAAGAAGAAAACAGATGACAATAAGCACTGTAGTTAACTAATATATCTTTCATGTGTTTTCAATTAAAATAACGTCAAAATTGGGCATTAAAACAAACCCATAGAAAAACCTACGAAGGTGAGATTCGTGCATCAAAAGCTAGGGTATAATTGAGGAATTCCGTGTGCTCACCAGAACAGAAACATTTAATCAGCTTTATCCCAAAGAAATTATTTTCAATCCTAGGTAAAACTAAGCATGAAACAAAGATTTAAATTTCATAACATGGAAAAACAAACGAGACAAAATTCACAAGGACACAAAGATGCGGACATAAACAAATTCAACCGAATCCGTTGTAATATACAACATTGCTTCACAGAAACGTTCGGCGGGTTGCTGATACAGTTGGGCGTCAGACTACCTCTCGTCATTCTTCTTCTATTTTTTTTAACATTCTGTACTATTGTACTCTTTTCCTTCGAATTTTGTAATTTTAATGTGGAAGTAGTTACTGTTAGCTCTAGTTCAATAGTTCTACATACTTTAAGTTTATGATAGATTACTTTTTAATGATATATAATTTATTTATTTCTTAATCTGTTTACCGTCCAGGTCCAGGTTTTCCCTCGGACTCAGCGAGGGATCCCACTTATATCGCCTCAAGGGCAAAGTCCTGGAGCGTGAGACTTCGGGTCGGGGGATACAACTGGGAAAGTGGACCAGTACCTCGTTCAGAGGCCTCACCTTCTATGCCGAACAGGGGCCATACGGGGTGATGGGAAGATTGAAGAGGGAAGGAAGCGGCCGTGGCGTTAAGTGAGGTACCATCCTGGCATTTGCCTGAGAAACCACGAAAAACCACTTCGAGGGTAGCTGAGGAGGAAATCGAATCCCCCCTACACAGTAGACCTCCCGAGGCTGAGTGGACCCTGTTCTAGCTCTCGTACCACTTTTCAAATTTCGTAGCTGAGCCGGGAATCGAACCGGGCCTCCGGGGGTAGCAGTTAATCTCACTAACCACTACACCAAAGAAGCGGACTAATTAGTTAATTATCAACCTACTTCGGATACTTGTTATGTGTAAGACAGAACAGATGTCCGTAACACATTATTATCCATCTATAGATCTTATGGGGACGATGGGAGAGAAGCGACCTTGGCCTTAATTAAGCTACAGCCCAGCATTTGCCTGATGTAAAAATAGGAAATCACGGGAAACCTCATTCAGCGCTGCCGATAGTAAGAGTTCGAATCCACTCTGGATGCAAGCTCACAACTGCGTGCCCTTAACCGCACGGCCAACTCGCTAGGCCCTCATCGTTCCAATCTATTGTCTTCATACTCGGTCATGCAGCACTCTAATAGCAAAAAAAAAAAGCAAGGCCATCTCCATACAAGTGATGAAGGTCCTTTGATTCGTGGAAAAAAAGAGGATTCCATCATCCTTAACCTCGGCACTTGGTGAGGTAGAGTGGTTAACTCTTTGCCCGGCCGCCTTCGTCTTGAGATATTAACCTGGTAATTATTTTTGTCGCAGGCTGAGTGAACCACTGAGCCAATATGCCTCTCCAGAAGTAGAAAAGTCTAAATTTTTCCCACTCCTGACAAAAAATCGAACCCATTTCTTTTCGAGTGAACAGAGCACACCATTACCGCCTGGCTAGGCAGGCCATTATAGAAAAATAAATATGTATAAAATCAGTGCACATGATATCAAAGGTGCAAATCAATTGCTGTCTCGCACTGCCAGGAAAATATTCTTCTTCTTCTTATTGTTATTATTATCTTTCTCCGTTAGGGTCTTCTAGGGACCACGTGACAATTTCAATGCTTCATCCTTTGTTGTTTCTTTTTCTTCCTCCAATACTCCATCTGCTCACCATGTTTCCTTTTCCTCTCTTCGGAACATTTTGAGCCTGTTTTCTCTTCTTCCCGGCCTTCGAATCCTTCAATTTCTAACTCTTTCTAAAAATCTCTCTCTCTCTCTGTTGCTTCTTCTTCTCTTATGTAGTTTCTTTCCAAATATTTCTTGACTTCATGAATCCAGTTTGTTAACTTCTTGTTCCAAAGAGATTTGAAGACCCGTTCGGTTAACCTGTTGTCATCCAGTCAGTATGAATGTCAAAAAAAGTATCAATCACCTCTTCCCCATTGTATCTGTTATGTTTTCTATATTCCGGTATACTTCATCATTACTTCTTGATTTCCAGAGTTTTGTAGTTCTTAGCGGACCGAGTATTTTCCGTATAATTTTTCTTTCCAGTACTTATAATTTATTCAGCTTGTAATTCGGTAGTAGATATTCACTCACGTATAGGCATTGCGGTTTGACTACTGTGTTGTAGTGTTATATTTTGAGGTTTGACGGTGGCAAACTGATGCAATAGAGTACTCGCGACACGTCCAGGCAAAGAAACAAAAATATTAAATGTTAATATTAAAGATTATTCGATTTTTATATTTTCAAACTGTTACCACACTTTTTGTTGTAGATATTCCTAGTTATATCGTATGTTCTTTCTACCTTATGCATCCTTTCTTCTACAGTGGTTTTTTCCATATCATGTTCTTGAATTGATTTTCCCAAATATTTGAATTTCTTTACCTTCATCATTTGACCATTTCTGTTAGTAGAAATTCTGGAGCATTTAAAAAAATATATTTGTAATACATTTGTTTTCCTACAGAAATTCTTAAACCTTTTCTGTTGGCAAAATCATCTGCAAATGCTAGACAGTTTATTTGAACACCTCTGTTCTTTCTTCCCATTGTTATTGGTGATGTATTATTATTATTATTATTATTATTATTATTATTATTATTATTATTATTATTATTATTATTATTATTATTATTATTATTATTATTATTATTATTATTATTATTATTATTATTATTATTATTAGTCCAGTGCTGTACAATAAGCTGTGTTATAAAATGGTAATTGACGTCGCTCCCCAGCTCAATGCATGCTCCACCTGACGAGGAATGGAGTAATTATAATTTACTTCGCCCCGCTCCTTGGAATGTCTTAATGAGTGAGCGGACTAATTGGCCGGGGAATCTCGCTCCTTCGTGCTCATTAATAATAATAATAATAATAATAATAATAATAATAATAATAATAATAATAATAATAATAATAATAATAATAATAATAATAATAATAATAATAATGTTTAGATCATCATTCCACAGACTCTTTGGATACAGCCTTCCATACCACGCAATCCTGGACTAACCTTTTCATTTTTACGTAATAAATGCAGTGGCAAAGCGTGCTAGTATCCACTGTTACCACTGGTAACAGTTTGAAAATATAAAAATCGAATAATCTTTAATATTAATATTTAATATTTTTGTTTCTTTGCCTGGACGTGTCGCGAGTACTCTATTGCATCAGTTTGCCACCGTCAAAGCTGAACGAGAGGCTGTTACCACTGCATGCAGTGGTTACGCTTTAAATCTCTTCTAACACCTAGGCGAGTATTACTGCGCCTGCGCAAGCAATGCCCCTTTCCCCCTCGACACTGAGATGTATCCTAGTACGTTCTCCGGTTGTGTCACCACAGTGGAAAATGGAAACAAAAGCTTACAACTTCGGTGCTGAACTGTTCCGTCCGTTCGTTCCGCCGCGCTCAACAGTGCATTGTAATATTATTGTGTTATTGTTTTCTATTATAATACGATGTGACTTCTCTTGTTAAAGTGTAAATTTATATTTAATTTACGTTAGTTAAGGATAGCCTATAGGACTGCACAACGTATTAAACATTATTATTATTATTATTATTATTATTATTATTATTATTATTATTATTATTATTATTATTATTATTATTATTATTATTTAATATCCAAAAACAATACAGGAACCCTATTTTACCACAGGTATATTAGGGTTATAGTTTAAAATCACAACAAAGAGATGTTCTTATTAACTTAGTTTACAGAAAATTGTGTTAATGGATGTTAGAAACTGCACATAACAGCATTATCTCTCGAGTACCTTATACAGTGGTTTACAAAATTCCAGGTTTCAACCTTTCAGGTGACATTGCAAAAAAAAAACTTTCCATTTCAAACACTGGACACTCAAATATCAAATGATGCACTGTCTTAGCTGTCTTAGCACTGTCTTAACATTAAGTTTAAAGCCTTCTAAATACGATTTAAATTTTCCATGACCAGTTAAATATTGAGTTAAAACAAAGTCCGACACTAATGCTTTACATACTAGTCGATTTTGAGCTTCCGGAAAAAATATTCCTCGCGTAACAGATCCTGTAAAACTACATGTCCATAAAATATTCCAGTGATGAAAAATCTATTGCCTGATTTGTCTTTGAACATAACATATTGGAGATTTATGATATGCAATATCCAAAAGAGACGTAGCAGCTGATTTAGCTAACGAGCATGCTTTTTCATTACCAGTAAACCCAGTGTGACCTCTAATCCAAAAATGTACAGATGTGCGAACACTCCTGAGCTATTGCTCTGATATTGACGGCTATTGGATTTAAGTCATATTTATTGTTTACTGAGTTCAATGCAGCTTGTGAATCACTGAAGATTCGTGCTCTTTCGTTGTTAGTTTTGCATCATTGCAACGCACACTTTAAGGCCCAAAAATCTGTCTGAAAAATTGAGCAGTTATGAGAAAGTTTACACTGTGGTGCAAATATTTCAGCATCGTTCTCATAGACTACAAATGCACAGCCAACACTGTCAATTCCATCCGAACATTAAAATGACCGGGCGAGTTGACCGTGCGGTTAGGGACGCGCTTCTGTGAGCTTGCATCCGGGAGATAGTGGGTTCGGATCCTACTGTCGGCAACCCTGAAGATGGTTTTCTGTGGTTTCCCATTTTTACACCAGGCAAATGCTGGGGCTGTACCTTAATTAAGGCCACGGCCGCTTCCTTCCCAATCCTAGGCCTTTCCTATCCCATCGTCGCCATAAGACCTATCTGTGTCGGTCTGACGTAAAGCCACTAGCAAAAAGAAAAAAAACATTTAAATGAGTGCTGTCGCTTCTAGCTCGAAAATAAGTACGTTGGCGGGCCCAGAATGTTCATGTATAATAGAAAGCTTAATGAACACGCCATTTTCATTAAGAACTTTTGAAGAAAAAAAATAATTGGAAAAAGTAGAGCCACGCCTTCTCTTAAAAATGTGTTCAAGGAATCGAAAAGAACAGTACTATATTTTCATGGCTCGTTGTGCATAAATCTGGACTGGTTATGTGGTTGTACAAAAAATATGAATGAACTGTTCTGTTGGCCATGTATTCTATTTTCCTCAGAAAATAATTCTGGGAATAAAGACGGAGTGGACAATTTAGATAGTTTCAGAGTTTTAAAGAGACGCCATGAGGTGTCCCAAGCACACATCAACGCTCTTGCCGATATGACTCAGTTCGGAAGGTCCAGAATAGAGTTCTGTTTGAGAACAGCTTACAGAAATAAAATTGACGAGCATAATAAGCTACTAAAAATAACAGATAGGCTATATTGTCAACACTTATACTGTGCGTTTTCTTTCAAAGCAAGGATTGCCTTTCAGGGGTCATCGATAAACTGAAGAATCCAATAACAGAGGTAATTACAGGGAGTACTGTATTACCGAGCTCGATAGCTGCAGTCGCTTAAGTGTGACCAGTATCCAGTATTCGGGAGACAGTGTGTTCGAGCCCCACTGTCGGCAGCCCTGAAGATGGTTTTCCGTGGTTTCCCATTTTCACACTAACGGTATGCAAACGCTGGGGCTGTACTTTAATTAAGGCCACGGCCGTTTCCTTCCCACTCCTAGACATTTCCTTTCCCATCATCGCCATAGACCTATCTGTGTTGGTGCGACGTAAAGGAATTTCTTCAAACAAGAATTGTTGTAGTGAACAAAATGTTAGCAAGATTTAACTTATGATCCCTGTAGGATTGTACCAATTTAATTACTGTTTCATTCCTTCGTCCCAGTTCATATTCTCCTGTTACGTTACCTTCTCTTCCTTGGACTACCAATGCGTTCCAGTCTCCTATCACAATAAAATCTTCGTCTCCTTTTGAATATTGTATTATATTATCATCTATCTCTTCGTCATCGGCTGTACTATTGTGATGGACATTGGCTTGGTGTCTATCTTGACATCATTCCCTGTGAGTGGGGGCGGTAGAATAACACCTACGATATACCCTGCCTGTCGTAAGAGGCGACTAAGACGGATCTTAGGTTGGGAGCGTCGGTTGGTGACAATTACCTGAGTCTTGGCATTGCTTCCATTTACTTGTCTTAAGCTCCTCACTTTTATCTATTCTATCCGACCTTGCTCAGTCGATTCTTGTTTTTTCCGACCCCGACGGTATTAGGTATGTCCTTGTATTTATTTGGCCGATACCTTCATTTTTCGAAGTGTTAGGCCCCTTCCATTTTCCCCTCTGATTAGTATTACTAGAGGATGGTTGCCCAGTTGTACTTCCTTTTAAAAGTACAATCACCACCACCCCCAACTCTATCTTAAGAACAAGCCGTTAACTGTATTCGCCATGTTAACTTACCCGCTACCCTATGTTTTTATTCATTATTAAACCAACTCCTATATTTGCCTTATTTGATCATGTGAATCTTCTCCTAATCTTCCTAGTCCTCCTTCGGCTTCTCCTTCCTCTTTCCTTCTTTCTTTCTTACTTTCTTTTTCCGAAATCACCCTCTACCTCTCCTTGTTTTTTTGTTTCCCGTTCATCGCCTCTCTTCTCCATCTTCTGTTATTTCTTGTTTTGTTCTCGTCCTTTCTTTGCATTCTCCTGCCATATCTCCTCTTCATTCCTCATTGTGATTTTTCCTCCTAGCATTAAAAAGGAGTTTATTGTACGCTTTAAATTTAACTCTGCGTGTATCTTATTAGACATTATTTTGACGTGCCTCTGGTCAATAACGGAGCACAGAAACTTAGTCGAGAAATACACTCCGCTATGGAGGGAATGGCTGAGGGAATTTCTCGCACCACGCAGTGCACCGAGGCTTAACCTGAATGCCTACATACGTTTACTGCGTATCGAGTTTTGAAATCTATTAAGTAGCCAAGTCTGTGGAACTGTTGCAGCCTTGATTATCGTGGATTATTTATTAGTATTTTGGTTTACAGGAATATGGGTGAGATTATCGGTCATGAATAAACATGAAGGAGAGTTAGAAACTTTGTTAGAGATCTTGGCTCTGGGCGCGCACTTCAGATAGCGTCTTGCATTAATCTTGGTGCTTGCTTGCACACCGCTATCTCAGCTTCTAATCCCGCCACTAAGTGAAACAGTCCCACTTTAGCTCGTGCAATTTGCAGAACTAGTGCGTGAGCCGGTGCGTCGTGTTGCTCCGATCGATGTACCCCCCGCCCCTTTTTCCCTCACGCACCCCTCATTACGCGGACTGCGTGGCGCCAGTTCCCACCAGCAATTTGATCTCATCTTTCATACGTTCTACAGGGCGTAAATGGTCCGAGAGGAAGAGCTTTCAACAGAACATTCAGCGAACCAGAATATCAGCTAGTTTCGCGATAATCCTTTCTCCACGAGCCCAGACCCTCCTGTGTGTGTGTGGGGGGGGGGGAGGGCACAGAAAATACACCCAAAGTCGAGTTGAGTGGCTCAGCCGATGGCAGGATGGCTATCTAAGCCCATGAAGGCAAGTTTGATCTTGGATCAATTTGGCGACCTCGGATGGTACTCGAATACGTATTATTATTATTATTATTATTATTATTATTATTATTATGTTCGATTTTGGCTACTATGGATCACGGAGTAACTACTACTACTACTACTACTACTACTACTACTACTACTACTACTACTACAGTACAACAAGAAATTCCATGGGAATAAAACAATACAAGAAATAATACTACTTTAACTTTCTAGATCCAGCAACATCATACACAATTTCACACACAACTGAAGTATTTCCAGTGCTTAACACTACGGCTTACAATACTACAGTTCGAGCTTACGACTGGCTTAGCATTACAAGTCGTAATGAAGTAAAATTAAACATAATTACCCAACAACAACTACTACTACTACTACAACTCCTAATCTACTATTACTACTAACTTACAAGACATCAACAAGCAATTCCATGGAAAGAACATATTACGAGAAATAATACTAGTTTAACTTTCTAGATCCAGCAACATCATACACAATTTCATACACAGCTTAAGTATTTCCAGTGCCAAATACTACGACTTACAATACTATGGGTTGACCTTACTACTAGCTTAACGTTAAAAGTGATAATAAAGATAAACCGAATTACTCAACAACCAGAACAACAACAACTACAACGAGAGTACAACAACCATTTGCATAGAAAAAGACTTTTACAAGAAATACTACTACTGTAGTTTAGCATTCTAAATCCAGAATCATCATCTACAAATTCACACACAACTTAAGTATTTCTAGTGTTTAACACTACGGCTTACAATACTATAGATTGACCTTAATATTAGCTTAACATTACAAGGGATAACAAAGAAAAATTAAAACATACAGCTAACCAACAACACCAACTACAACAACAATAGTACAACAAGCAGTTCCATGGAAAGAAAATATTACAGGAAATACTACTAGTTTAACATTCCAAATCCAGCAGAAAATCACAAATTCAGTGTCCGTCATTTACAACTTTTAATTTTAACTTTACACTAGTACTAATGCTCTTCTTAAAAATACCACCCTCATGTCGGTAGATTTAGAGGCACGCAGAAGAACTCCCTTTCGTTTCCTTTTCTTTCTTTCTTTCTTTCTTTTCTTAATTCGTTTACCGTCCAGGGCAGGATTTTCTTCCGGTCTCAGCGAGTGATCCCACTTCTACCGCCTGAAGGGCAGTGTCCTGGAGCGTGAGACTTTGGGTCGAGGAATACAACTGGGGAGTAGGAACAGTACATAACCCAGGCGACCTCACCTGCTATGCCGAACAGGCACCTTGTAGGGGTATGAATAAATTGGAAGGGATAAACAAGAGGGAAGGAAGTTGCCGTGGCCTTAGATTAGGTACCATCCCGTAATTTGCCTGGAGAGGAAGTGAGAAACCACGGAATAACACTTCGAGGATGGTTGAGGTGGGAATCGAACCCCTCACCCCTACTCATTTGGCCTCCAGAGGCTGAATGGACCCCGTTCCAGCCTTTGTACCACTTTTGAAATTTCGTAGTAAAGCCGGGATCGAACCCGGTCCTCCGGGGGTGGGAGCTAATCTCACTAACTACTACACCACAGAGACAGACATTATGAAAGAAAACTCCCGCGTGACAAAATTCTGGCACCTAACTTTCTCCAAAAACCGAAAAAGTGGTTTCTCGAATGTAGAACCATTATTATTATTATTATTATTATTATTATTATTATTATTATTATTATTGTTACCGGGTTTTGTGGTAGTTAAGCATGAAAGAAGGTGCTGGGTGGTGAATAGGTCTCAAGCTACTAAAGAGAAATTAAATTTTAAAATTTAATTAGGTTATATTTTCTTTTCAAAATTAGGTAACAACAAATAGAACAGGTACTTAGTAGCCGAAATACAACTTGAAATGTACAATTACAGGGATTAAAGAATTTGGGCTTCGAGCCCTGAAAACACAATTCTTGAGCAACTAGCTCAACTTTACGATATACCAATTTCAACAAAAGGGGCAGAAGACCCCAATCAAACCCTGGAGCCCTTGCTCCAAATTACACAGCAAAGCCTCCTCGAGGCATACAACTCTCAGTCTTAGAAACGAGCCACTCGCTCTTAAAGTTAAGCCTCTCCCAGGCCACACCAAACTCAACTTTCAAGTTGTCCTCAAAGGACATATACACAGGGGTAAAATACCCAACCTACTGAGGTCTATTAGGTGAGAAAAGATTAATACATGACCTCAAAATACAACTTGAGAGGAGGCGAACTTGCACTCCTAATACACTTTGCTTAAGACCTACTTGGCACTAGGCCGTTAATACAAGGGCTAATCCCATACTACAGAGGTGACTTAATGGCAATTTACATTACATTACGGGAGAATTGGTTGAGAAAAATAAGTTCACCTCAAGACGATGTGAGTGGGAACTCGAGAGGGTTAGCACTCTCTATCCCATAATGTATCTTTACAAGAGAATAGAAGAAAAGAGTAGTTACATTTTAGGAAAAGGTTACATGATGGAAAACGCTTCGAACCCGCCGCGAGAGTTAAACTGCCGACCTAGCAAGAAAAGAAGATATTAATAGGCCATTACCTGGTAGTAGATCGCTGCCGAGGAAAGAGGCGCTTCCCGCCTCCTGCTATGTACTTAATACACTGAAAGATGGAACAGAAGTGGCCCGGAGACCCCAAAATCAGCAGTTTATAACCTCTCGCGGAAGATTATAGGCGTTAGGGGAAATAAAACACCCTCCCTCAAAGTTTTTATTGGTTCGGGAAAAGAAACCCCTACATAGAGGAAAAAGAAACACATTATTGGTGGAAAATTAATTAAAGAAATTCGGGATTGGCTAGATCCAAAATAAGGGGAAAAAGAGGGGTATACAGCCAACTTAAACCATGACAGAAAGAAATTTAACAAGAAACAAACTTTTGAAATAAAAATTTCTCCAACAAAATAGTTCTTTGATTTCGCACTAGGTCGCACTATTGTTGATCTTCAGTAGTGTCCTCTAGAAGAGAAAGTTCGCACTTCTTACTTCAAGCGGAACAAAAACACCTCAAAAGTGACACAGTTCAAAAACTCAAAATTTTCCATGTGGTGACATCTTCTGAGTAAGTAGAGAATTAATAGAATAGATAAAGTTCAACCTTCCTCCAGAAGAGGAGTTTCAACTGGCGCAACTTTTAAATAAACGGTGTAGAGGTGTACCGCCCGGTACAGACCTCCCCCCCCAAAAGTTCCTCCAAGGGGTAACACAGAAGAACATAAGCTTTGTTTCCAAAATAAGGTCCAAGTTTTGATGTGTATATTAAGATTAATTGCGGAAGCATTTATAAGATTTTAGTAATTTGGTTGGTTGCAATTTCAAAATTTTGTTGTTGCAGGTGCAGTAAAGTTTTTCTGTTGTAGTAGTTGAATTTCTGAAGATAAACCTTTAATGCTTAAAAGTGAAGAAAAGTTTTGCAATGTCCACCAAATATTGTTGTTAAATTCCCATATGTAGTTATCGCTTAAGGTGACTGTCCATGTAGTTGATGTAGATTGAGTCGAATGGCCGGACCGGCCATTGCAGCTTGCGTCCAACGGGGGCCGCTCGGACCCCTCAAGTACCCTGAGATACCGCTCGCCCGCACTATGAGGGGAGCAGAGGTGTTGAAGTACGCCGCGCCCGCGGTGAACAGATACAGGCTGCGGGCATGTAGCAGGTCGTGCGCCGCACATCAGCCTTGGCCGGGAGGTGAGCTCCGGCTCGCCGTGCACATGTCGTCCTCGCTGGAGAGGAGGGGGCCCATCCCCCTCCCCAGTCGCTGCACGGCGCTGCGCGGCTGCGGGGGCGCTGAAACATTAAAGCTAGGCGGCAGAATTGTGTTGGACAATCATCTTCTTTGAGGGTACAGGCTTGTGGAGAGGTTGAGGGGCCAGCGGCGTGTAGATATCTATGGCATTTACTATTATGAAGCCACAGTGTAAGGTGGAGCAGGAGACGGGATCGTGGTAATGGCCGTGGCAAGAACAGGATGGCAGTTTAACGGGTCGGGGCAGGTTTTACATAAGGCTTACATCTAAAACCAAAATATTACAGAAGGGGCAGAATGCCTTAAAAGTGAAACTCAAAAAAAAATATAACCTTCATATCCTTTCAAAATACTATGAAGCAAGTTAACACAGAAATTACACCGGTTTCACCTGGGACAGGTGAACTCTAAATATCCTCTCGGTGGCTGGATTACTTAACAATAAGGTAACCGGCGTAAGAAAATCGAGAATGATACAAGGCCCATGAAATCTGGGGGCAAGCTTGCCCGCGGGAACAAAATTTTTGACCATAACCTGGTCACCTACCTTCAAAGTGGTGGGTCTCCGTCCACGATCATACCTTTCCCTAACCTTTTCATGAGACACTTTAAGATTGGCTTTAGCCTTCTTCCAAAGATCTTTAATGTTATCCGGATCTATTGTCTCGGGTAGAATGTCATTCAAAGACCAGAGGTTAGAGAGCGGCGAGTTGGGAACAAACTTGAACATCAAGGAAGCTGGAGTAAACTTGTGAGATTCATGAACCGCCGAATTCAAAGCAAAAGCTATCCAATGCAGGGACGTGTCCCACCTGGAAGGATCTTCATGATGATAGGCAATGAGTGCGGACCTGAGATTACGGTTAACTCGTTCAGCCAGAGATGGTTGCGGGTAATAAGCAGAAGTAGTTACATGAGATATTGATAAGTCAAAACAGAATTTACGAAATAAATTAGATGTAAAAGCCTTAGCATTATCAGATACGATATATTGACACGGACCAAAAGAAGCAAAAATAGAATTTAAGCAGGTAATGGTGGACTGAGCGGTAGCCAGCTTAGTCGGAAATAACCAGGAAAATCTAGTAAAACCATCTACACATACAAAGATAAACTTGTTGGCATTACCCTTTGACTGGGGGAAGGGTCCCACATAATCGATATACAGGCGTTCCATGGGGCGCGACGCTTGATGAGAAGACAAAAGGCCTACTTTAGTGGACATGGTGGGTTTACTGATCAAACAAGATTTACAAGCTTTTACAAGTTCCCGAATTTCACCGTCCATACCTTTCCAGATGAACATTTCACGAATCTTTTCACGAGTTTTAAAGATACCCAGATGCCCCCCCAATGGGGTCTCATGATAGTATTTGAAGATCATAGGCACGAGAACAGCTGGAACGACAACTTTCATCATCTTGTCATGCCTCGAAGGGCAACATAAAACACCATTCCTCAGAACATAAGGGATGACATGCTCCCCAGAAGAAAGGGTTTCCATTATCGGAGCCAGCGTCGGATCTTCACGTTGGTATTTCTCGATATCCCTAAAGAGCATGGGGGCATCAGTTAAAATGGCATTAACATCAAATAGTGTGGACTCGGGAGGAGATGAACGGTCGACCGGTTCATGGTTCTCAACGTCGTTTGAAAACATACGGCTGAGTCCATCAGCAACCACATTTTCAGTACCTCTGATATGCCGTACATCGAATTGGAAGGCAGAAATACGGATGGCCCAACGGGCTATACGACCTGTACGACGCGGCCTACCTAAGACCCAGCTTAAGGCTTGATTATCTGTCTCCAGATCGAATTTGACGTGTTCCAGATAGAGACGGAACTTTTCTAAGGCGAATAAGACTGCCAAACCTTCAAGCTCATATATGGAGTACTTTGCTTCTTGAACCGATAGAGTCCTAGATGCATAGGCGATGGGACGCCTCCCTAGTTCAGTCTCTTGAAGAAGGACTGCAGCTACAGCTGACGACGACGCGTCCGTTTGGACGATGAATTTCTTCGAGAAATCCGGCATAGCAAGTACAGGGGCATTACAGAGAGCTAATTTAAGATCTTCGAAAGCGGCTTGTTGAGAAGGTCCCCACTCGAATTTGATGCCTTTCCTACGAAGAAGGTTTAAGGGCGCCGCTCTATTAGCAAAATTAGGAATGAACTTCCTGAAGAAATTCACCATGCCAATGAACCTGGCGATACCTTTAATGTCCTTGGGAGGTTTAAAATCACGGATGGCCTGTGTTCTAGAATGATCGACTGCTACACCATCAGGTGACACAATATGCCCTAGGAATGACATAGAGGGCTTAGCAAAGGCAACCTTGGACAACTTAACAGTTAACCCAGCCTTACGAAGGCGATTGAGAACTTCTCGCAAATGATCTAGATGTTCTTCAAAGGTTTCGGAAAATACGACGACATCATCCAAGTAGTGATATAAGTACTCAAATTTGATGTCGGAGAAGACCCTATCTAGTAGCCTAGTGAGCACAGCTGCCCCCGTGGGGAGCCCGAAAGGCACGCGGTTGTATTCATATAAATTCCAGTCCGTGGCAAACGCTGTAAGATGTTTAGACTCTTCGGCAAGGGGAATTTGATTATAGGCCTGATTCAAGTCCAAGATGGTGAAGAACTTGGCCTTACGAAACCATGAAAAGCAAGAATGAAGGTCGGGAAGGGGCACCGATTGCAACACCACCTTCCGATTGAGAGCCCTGTAATCAATGACAGGCCTGAAGCCTCCTTGAGGTTTCGGTACTAGAAAAATAGGCGAAGAATACGCTGACTTAGAGGGCCTAATAATACCATCCTTCAACATCTGATCGATGATTTCTTTCAGAGCCTTCATTTTAGGTGGAGATAGCCTATACGGTGGAAAACGGACAGGAATAGAATCCGTGACCTCAATTTTGTATTCAATAAGGTCAGTAACACCAAGAGTATCAGAGAACACCTCGGGAAACGACTGACACAGTTTGCGAATACTATCAGCCTGCTCCTCAGGTAGATGTCTAAGGTCTAACAACATCTCATCCTGGGTAGGCGAAATAGATGAACATGACACAGAATTACACTTTAATAGTGGGATTTTACAACTAGAAGCAAATTTGAATGTGCACGACCTAGACTGCAGATCGAGCACAAGACCAGTGTGAGAAATAAAGTCAGCTCCCAATATAATGGGGCAAGACAATTGCTTAGCCACAAACAATTTAACTTTCCATGTAAACTTAAAAACACGAATTTTGACCAGTAAGGAACCTAGAATTTCTAATGGAGATGAATTAGCCGAAACGTATTGAACAGGAGAAGAGACATAGTCAGGGAGTTTACAAACAGATTTCAATTTAGAATACCAATCAGCCGAAATAATGGAACAAACACTGCCTGAATCTAAGAGAGCTGTTATAGGCTCGTTATTTAACTCAATCTTAAGAAAAGGAACAGGTGCGGGGGTATCCGCCGCAATCCTAAGACACTCTTTAGGGCATTCAAACGATGAATTTGAAGGCTGGTCGTTCTCTGCATTTACAACCTGTTTACTAGGGGCTGAGTCTCGGGAAGATGGATTAGTCGGCTCAGCCGACGCCACTAGTCACTTTTTATTATTGGCATAGCTGGAATTTGCACCAGAAGTTGAGCAGGAGGGGGTGCTATTTGAGTTTGGGCAATTCTTGGCGATATGTGAGAAGGCCCCACACTTAAAACAGCCTTGTGATGACCCTGCTCCATTCCTTGTCCCACTTGACTTGATCAGAGGACACTTATTCCGCAGATGGTCAGGCGACCCGCAAGCATAACATTTACGGGGATTGACTGGTCGGCGAGGTGGAGGCCGAGTGTTACTAAAGGAAGGCGGGGGTTCTTTCGCGACACGCAAAGAATCGGCGTATCTAACTCCTTCCGCTGAGACTGCCAATGCTTCAAGTTCCGAGAACGTTTGCGGGCACGCCGCGAAACACAAATATGACCTATAGGATGGTGAAATACCTTCCACAATAGCTTGTACAATTTGATCCTCAGGGAAGTGAAGAGCAAACACCCTAGTATAAAACTTAATGTCTTGGATGAAGTCAGCCAAGTTTTCATCCAAGCGCTGTACACGGTAATAGTACTTCTGAATCAGGGAGGACCTGGCCCTAGCCGGGATGAAGTTAGCTAGCAAATGGGCATGGAAATCCTCAATAGATGATTGCTCGGCAATGGCTCTTACGATTTTATCAGAGAGAATACCAATAGCATACGGATAGATAATTTGCAAAATTTGACATGGCGAAAGAGAAAAAACAAGAGCATGATCCTGAAATTCCACTAGAAATCTTAAAAATGAAATTACGTCACTGGTGGTATTAACGGAAAACTTGGATATACCTCTGAGCAACATTGCCAATGGATGAGGCAAGCTGCTAAACCCGGGCGACATAGTAGGTAAAGGTTTCAATGGCAAGGAAGTTAATTCAGCACGTACATTGTTCAACGATGTGCGGCGTTCAGACTCGTTGTCCAATGGGGCAGAGATAGTTTGAGCAGCAACGGTTATCCTATTGCCTTCTCCCTTAGCAGGATCTTCCTCACTACTTACATTCACAACGGTGGGCTGATCAGATTTGGGAGGAACTTCCCCAGTTAACAATTGAGTGACTTTACTAGACAATTCAGAGATAGTTTCAAGGAGCGTATTAGCTTGCTTCCTCTGAACGTCATTCACCTTCAGAGACAACAGATCATTAACTCTATTTGAAAAGTGATATAGCCTGCCTTGCACACGCTTAATTTGATTAGGAGACGGATCGTTTTCATCAAAAAAGCTGACTACAGATGCTAGCCCAGTAATATTCTCGACGATCGTGGAAAGAGAATCATCAATTTCTTTCTCTCCCAAATTGGGGATGGAAATGGGCAAATCAAGGGACTCTCTAAGCTTGTTGGTGTCGATTGCAACCGTGCCTCCAGATTGCACATTTCTGATAGTTAACTCGTATATCAACTCCTCTTTGCGCAAATAGTTAAGTAGGAGGACATCGCGAGGGCCGGGCATGATGACAGAACAATTTTGAAAACTCAAAAAATTCCAGCAACTGAGACAATTATTAGAGTTCGAATCAAAGCAATGTTTAGCCGTCAAAAGGGGCTAAATTGAGACCCATTCAACCACGCTCTGCTACCACTTGTTACCGGGTTTTGTGGTAGTTAAGCATGAAAGAAGGTGCTGGGTGGTGAATAGGTCTCAAGCTACTAAAGAGAAATTAAATTTTAAAATTTAATTAGGTTATATTTTCTTTTCAAAATTAGGTAACAACAAATAGAACAGGTACTTAGTAGCCGAAATACAACTTGAAATGTACAATTACAGGGATTAAAGAATTTGGGCTTCGAGCCCTGAAAACACAATTCTTGAGCAACTAGCTCAACTTTACGATATACCAATTTCAACAAAAGGGGCAGAAGACCCCAATCAAACCCTGGAGCCCTTGCTCCAAATTACACAGCAAAGCCTCCTCGAGGCATACAACTCTCAGTCTTAGAAACGAGCCACTCGCTCTTAAAGTTAAGCCTCTCCCAGGCCACACCAAACTCAACTTTCAAGTTGTCCTCAAAGGACATATACACAGGGGTAAAATACCCAACCTACTGAGGTCTATTAGGTGAGAAAAGATTAATACATGACCTCAAAATACAACTTGAGAGGAGGCGAACTTGCACTCCTAATACACTTTGCTTAAGACCTACTTGGCACTAGGCCGTTAATACAAGGGCTAATCCCATACTACAGAGGTGACTTAATGGCAATTTACATTACATTACGGGAGAATTGGTTGAGAAAAATAAGTTCACCTCAAGACGATGTGAGTGGGAACTCGAGAGGGTTAGCACTCTCTATCCCATAATGTATCTTTACAAGAGAATAGAAGAAAAGAGTAGTTACATTTTAGGAAAAGGTTACATGATGGAAAACGCTTCGAACCCGCCGCGAGAGTTAAACTGCCGACCTAGCAAGAAAAGAAGATATTAATAGGCCATTACCTGGTAGTAGATCGCTGCCGAGGAAAGAGGCGCTTCCCGCCTCCTGCTATGTACTTAATACACTGAAAGATGGAACAGAAGTGGCCCGGAGACCCCAAAATCAGCAGTTTATAACCTCTCGCGGAAGATTATAGGCGTTAGGGGAAATAAAACACCCTCCCTCAAAGTTTTTATTGGTTCGGGAAAAGAAACCCCTACATAGAGGAAAAAGAAACACATTATTGGTGGAAAATTAATTAAAGAAATTCGGGATTGGCTAGATCCAAAATAAGGGGAAAAAGAGGGGTATACAGCCAACTTAAACCATGACAGAAAGAAATTTAACAAGAAACAAACTTTTGAAATAAAAATTTCTCCAACAAAATAGTTCTTTGATTTCGCACTAGGTCGCACTATTGTTGATCTTCAGTAGTGTCCTCTAGAAGAGAAAGTTCGCACTTCTTACTTCAAGCGGAACAAAAACACCTCAAAAGTGACACAGTTCAAAAACTCAAAATTTTCCATGTGGTGACATCTTCTGAGTAAGTAGAGAATTAATAGAATAGATAAAGTTCAACCTTCCTCCAGAAGAGGAGTTTCAACTGGCGCAACTTTTAAATAAACGGTGTAGAGGTGTACCGCCCGGTACAATTATTATTATTATTATTATTATTATTATTATTATTATTATTATTATTATTATTATTTCCTCTATGGACCAGTGGCAGAATGTCGGCTTGAGGATCCCAAGATAGCGGGTTCAAACTCGGCAGATGCAGTCAGATTTTTGAAGGGAGGAGGAAGTCCATTCGACACTTCATGTCTTGCGACGGTGACGTGCAAAAAGATCTATTATGACACATTTAGTGTTTAACTGAAAAAAATCATTAAAACTGAGCCATAGACGCCCGAATGGGATTCAATTTACTCTGTCATATAGTAGGTCTAGAGTAAAATGGAATGTCGAAGTTGACGAGCAAGCAGAAGTGGCGTCAAAGTCTAATGTCTGCACACGGTAGCTGAAGCCATGCGATTATTATTGTTATTATTATTATTATTATTATTACGCCCGCACTGTCCCCTGTTCGACGTAAAAGATGACTAAAACGGTTTACTCAGGAATTCTCCAGCTGAGAGCGTGGCTTAGCGACCACGGGGAGTCCAGTTGATTCTGTCAGTCACTGCTTTCCCTGTATCTGTACCAGTCTCCTCGCTTTAACCTTTCCTATATTTATTTATTTATTTATTTATTTATTTATTTATTTATTTATTTATTTATTTATTTATGTATTTATTTATTTATTTATTTATTTATTTATCCTGGCAATATTAAGGACAGGTGACCTTCTCTCATATCTCACTATATAGACCAAGTTATTCCCGAGTATGTATGTAACTTATGTGCCTAGAGTAAAATTACATGTAGACTGAAATTATTAAAATAACATTTTTATATATAAAATAATACACATGAATATTGTGTCTTACCTACTAAACACTTTCAAATGATTATACATAACAAAATAGTAATTAATAATACAAAATGGGTACCTATTCGGTAAGTAATTAATAACTAAATTATTTATATCTAACTAAACATAAAAAAGTTACAAAAATAAATAAAGCTGTCTGAATGACGATTGAGTATGAATTTAGCGGTTATAGAAATATATGTATAAGTGTAAAATTGGAAATGATAATAATTGATAAGCAATTATGTAAGTGATTTATAATTCAATTGTTTATAACTAAACTTAGAGTAATAACAAAAAGAAACGTACCTACTGGGACTTTAAACTTAATTGGTTATTTTCTCTGGCTCAGCGGACTGGGAGTGTGTGTGTGTGTGTGTGTGTGTGTGTGTGTGTGTGTGTGTGTGTGTGTGTGTGTGTGTGTGTGTGTGTGTGTGTGTGTGTGTGTGTGTGTGTGTGTGTATGTGTGTGTGTTGTCCTTAAATATAAAATAGAAGGAAAACAAGGAGAGAATTAAAAAATAAGAAAAGATATCCCCAATTATAAAGAAATTTGTGAAAAAGCGAGTAACATCTATAGCCATGCTCGGACAACAGTTCTGTTATGAGATTTGCATACAAACTGTGGGCTCGGCCTAGCAGAATCCTAGAAGTTATTTTACTCTCGCTGCAGTACTGACGAGTGGGCTAGTCGACATTTCCTACAAGCGAAATTAGTTCGCATTCTCACATATCCGGCTGTAGTTATTAATAATATTATTGTTCTGTTGTGCTTCTTTTGTGGACATTCATAGATGTAAGTTATCTATCTTTCCACAGGATACAATCAACAAGCAGGTGGTTCTGATTCTTATTCCAGAATCTCTGTAACAAAAATAACAATTGCAGGATGCATTGTGGGATATTATGCAATAGAGCGTAGTAAGACGTAAAAGACATCCTGGATCGCGTGTTGCCGTCAAATACTGCATCACAAGGTGAGCAGTAGTTTTCCTCTTTTTTTTTTCCCTCATCACGCTAGTTTTCAATCCACTTGTTGAATAAATATCTTCTTCTTAATCTGTTTACCCTCCACGGTCGGTTTTTCCCTCGGACTCAGCGAGGGATCCCTCCTCCACCGCCTCAAGGGGAGTGTCCTGAAGCGCGAGACTTTGGGTCTGTGGATACAAATGGGAGGAGGACCCCCAGGCGGCCTCACCTGCTATTCTAAACAGGGGCCTTGGGGAGGGATGGAAATATTGAAAGGGATAGACAAGGAAGAGGGAAGAAAGTGGCCGTGGCATTAAGTTAGGTACCATCCCGGCATTTGCCTGGAGGAGAGATGGGAAACCACGGAGAACCACTTCGAGGATGGCTGAGGTGGGAATCGAACCCCCTCCCCTCTACTCAGTTGACCTCAAGAAGCTGAGTGGACCCCGTTTCAGCCCTCGTACCACTTTTCAAATTTCGTGGCAGGGCCGGGAATCGAACCCGGGCCTCCGGGGGGTGGTAGCTAATCACGTTAACCACTACACCACAGAGGCGGACTGAATAAATATCTATGCAAGCAAAATCGTACTTCTCTCTATACTTTTTGAGTTTTAGCCTGATTCTTACGGTAAGTTCTGGCTAGGGAACGAAGTCTGAATAACAAAACATGGTCTACAGGCGCAAGCAGGTCAAAGAATGCTGGCTCTAGTATGATGTCATTTATTTACTTTGCTGATATACTGCTCCCATCAGCCCAAAGTATCAAAAGGGGGCAATGCCTTCAGGTTCCTCTACAAAACGAAACTCGTGGCCTGAAGGGAGATATGTTCCTTTCAAGTTGAACAGTTGAACATTGCAGTAAAATTGGTGACACTCGAAGTACTCTTTTCATTCTTATAACGCAATTACCTACAAATAACGGAATGACGTAATCACTTCCTTTAATGCGTGTTATGTTCTGTTGGAATCGCTTATTTATGAAAAGCCTTAACATTACCTTCCTTTTCTTCAGCATTTGTCCCTCCTGGTGAGAGAGTCCGCTACATCGATTCGTTGTCTCCAGTTAGTTCTGTCCTGGGCCATGCCAGGATAGAGATTGACGGTCTTCTGATCTTTTTGAAGAGTATCGCCCCATCGCTGTTTTGGTCTCCTACCGACGACTTCTAACATGTAACCCGTCTTCGTGGTAGTGTCGGCCCTTGTCCTTAGTAGGTCTACATGTTCAAGCCATCGTAGAGGACTCTCACGTATTTTGTCTTGAATGGGTGGAATGCCAAATCTCTCCCTCATGGATTCATTGGAGATGCAGCTGTCAACCTCAGCATCTTAGTCTCCATAACGCCCAGTCTACGCTCAGTCCCGCATCTATCCAGCGATTCCTTAGAATCTACAACAGAGTTGCTCAGCCCGTTGAGGCTAGCCCAGTGCGGCCGGCCTCGCTTGTATGGAATGCGGGCAGCCTACGTACTACGCGTACGTCACAGTCAAGCGAGAGAGCGAACACACTCGGCACAGTACAGGAGCAGTGAAGTTCGATTGTGACTACGAAGCTCTCCTTGCAACATTGAAAGAAATTTTAAAAATATTCGGGTTTGATTTTCATTGTGCTCGATAGTAATAGACATGGTTTCATTTTCCTGTATTTACACATTCAAAGAAAACGGTCGCGTTTCAAGTTTTGTATTACAATCTACGAATATTCGGGGTTGAAACGTGCAAGCTACGATTTACCGTATTTTGGATGGGAGTGACAGTATTTATATTAATAAAAGTAAAATTTATATTATTCATTCAGATAAACTTAATATATTTACATACTTCAATAAGTTTAATGTTTAATTTTGCACAGTGTTGTCGTGCTATGTGACTTTCACTGCGTTGAAAATAGTATTTAAAATTTATCAGACGTCCATTGATAATAGCTAGCTTCTAAATAGTGAGCTAATTTCACCAGTAGTGAAGATACGTGTATTATTTCTATACAAGTACAAAAACACTGTAAATACAATAACAAGTAGATATAAAGTCTTCTTCTACCACTTTTCACATATTTATGTGGTCGTGGGTATGGGCTGTGTCACACATAGGGGATTTGGCTATGTTTTGCAGCAGGATGCCCTTCCTGACACCAATCCTATAGGGAGGAATGTACTCACTATTGCGTGTTTCTACGGTCCTTGGTAGTGTATTGCGTTCTCTGAATATGAAGAGAAAAGTGTTGGGACAAACACAAATACCCAGTCCCCGAGCCAGAAGAATTATTCAGATTCGATTAAAATCCTCGATCCGGCCGAGAATTGAACCTGGGACCCTCTGAACCGAAAGCCTCACCGCTGACTATATATCCAATGAGTCGGACAACAAGCAGATACACAGTACCTACGTCTTCAAATATGCCTAATGTAAGTAATGTTATTCCCGGTGAGCTTGATTGGATTGTTGATGAATTTATCATGTCATTTAAATTACAACAACAACAACCCAGAATTTATCCGTTTTACTGCTTATTATGTTAGGAATGTTCGTAAAGTATACACCTCTTAAAATATGATAGTGAACATTGCAAATCATTGCGTAGGCTACCAGAACACTTTCAGGTGCGCGTAAAGTCTTTGTTGTATCTGGTCAGTATACGTAAACAGAACAGAAATAACAATTTCATTCAACGTAAGTTTGAAAGTGACCTGGATTTCTGTCCACTATAAATTAAAAAGAATAGTGCGATCATTGACCTTCACGGCTTGTGATGTAACCACAACGTTGTTGTCGCTGAAGCGCGCACACTTATCGCTCGCCCGCCCACTTATATGCTGTGTGCTTGCCCGCGGGCCGGAGCGTCCAGCGTGAGCACCTCTGATCTACAATGAGTACACAATGATTTTCCTAAATCATTACTCATTTCCCCTTCCCCTCCCCCCCCCCCCCCCCTCGTATGAATATGACGCTCTTGATGGTTATTCGTCTGTTGGATGAAGACGTTATTGGTGTTATTGGACGGTGGTTGACACCAGTTTTTCATCTTCTTAACCTACCTAAATATCATGCTCATCATTTCACGCTTGCAAATAAATAAATAATGGGGGTGTGCCTGAAAAGAGCTGCACCACCTCGGGATGAGGACACGAGTTTACTTTATTTCTTCAAAACATAATTGAAGACATCGGGGGTAAATAATGACAACCCACATTTTGTAAGTTCTGAGATATAAAGAAGCGAATTTTCAAAAATATTTACTGCTAAAGTGATGAATCTGTGAAACATCTTACTCAAAACAATAGCATATGTAATCCTTCTTTATATAACAACCTGAGAAAATTGCATACAGAACTAGTATTATAAGTAATATCAGAGTATATTAAACACTGAATGCGCCTATCAGTTTGAGGGTTGTAATTGTTGTAATTGTTTACATGCAATAATGATAGCCTAAATGTAGTGAACTGACAATGCAAGAAATCATCTGTTTCTGAAGTTCTAGCTGAAGTGCTTTATTTACCCCCCTATATAAGGAAGAATGAGAGGGAACTTCATGTTCGATACAACTGTTCACAACAAATTGAAAAGTCCAAAATATGAGGGTTATCACCATTTACTCCCGAGGTCTTCAATCATTACTCTCTGTTTGATAAGGGACACACCAGCTCAGCACACTGCTGATAGAGGAACCCCCTAGCTCCCGGTTATTCGAGCAGGGGTACGTTAGGTGGTGGGCGTGCGTGGTGGTCGGCATTCCGATATGATAAGGGAGGAGGACGTGCCATCAAGTTCATAGTGGTTGTCTGTATGTACAGACAGAGTCTCGTTTCGCGGAAGTACTCTTAGATTCCCCTCCTTCGTGGAGGTTAAGGGAAAGGGAAAAATAAGGAGTTGTCCCTCCAAGTCGCTGGAGAGCCGCGGAGGGAGGGGTAAAGGGAGACGACACGCAGGTAAGCGTAAGCACAGTAGAACAAGACTTTTTCTTTACAATTTGTTTTACGTCGCACAGACACAAATAGTCTTATGGCGACGATGGAATAGTAAAGACCTAGGAGTGGGAAGGAAGTGACCGGAGCCTTAATTAAGGTACAGCCCCAGCATTTTGCTGGTGTGAAAATGAGAAACCACGGATAACCATCCTCAGAGCTGCCGACAGTGGGACTCGAACCCGCTATCTCCCGAATGCAAGTTCACAGCTGCGAGCCCCTAACCGCATGGCCAACTCGCCCAGTAGAACAAGACTAGAGTAAGCAGATTCTTTTTATAGGGTGTGGTTTGTGTGTATTTTTGGAGTTAATCTAATCTATAAGGAGGCAACTCTGTTAGATTACGGGTAATAAATTCAAATTCCATTATTACACTCTATTCATCTCAAAATATTTTTCGACGTATAGAAAATCTATTCCTGACAGCCCGTATTCTTCTTCTACCACATTTCCCACTCTTTGGTGGGGGTCGCGGGTGTGAAGTATGTCGCCCATGAGGTTTTGGCCCACTTTTGCGGCTGAATGTCCTTCCTGACACCAGCCGTATATGGGGGGATGTAGCTCTACCCCTTCGTTCCGTTTCCTGCTACGGGATGGGGATGAGGTAAGATAAAAGATAAAGATATTGATGAAGATTATTATTATTATTATTATTATTATTATTATTATTATTATTATTATTATTATTATTATTATTGTCCGACTCGTTGGCTGAATGGTCAGCGTACTGGCCTTCGGTTCAGAGGGTCCCGGGTTCGATTCCCGGCCGGGTCGGGGATTTTAATCGCTTCTGATTAATTCTTCTGGCTCGGGGACTGGGTGTTTGTGTCAGTCCCAACACTCTCCTCTTCATATTCAGACAACACACTACACTACCAACCACCACAGAAACACGCAATAGTGATCACATCCCTCCATATAGGGTTGGCGTCAGGGAGGGCATCCGGCCGTAAAACAGGGCCAAATCCACATGTGCGACGCAGTTCGCACCCGCGACCCCACAGGTGTGGGAAAAGCGGTAGAAAAGAAGATTATTATTATTATTATTATTATTATTATTATTATTATTATTATTATTATTATTATTAATGTTACTTGAGCCTCCTTGGCTTAGGCGGCAGCGCGCCAGCCTCTCACCGCTTGGTTCCGAGGTTCAAATCTCGGTTACTCCATGTGGGATTTGTGCTGGACAAAGCGGAGGTGGGACAGTTTTTTTCGGGTACTCCGGTTTTCCCTGACATATTTCATTCCAACAACACTCTCCAATATCATTTCATTTCATCTGCTATTCATTAATCATCGCCCAAGAGGAGTGCGACAGGTTTCGGCAGCTGGCACAATTCCTATCATTCCCGCTAGACGGGGGCTTCATTCAATCCATCCCTGACCCGGTCGAATTACTGGAAACAGGCTGTAGATTTTCATTTTCATTTATTAATGTTACTTAAAGGGGCCTGGCATCTAAGTAAAACGAAATGAAATCATATTTTAAAAACTAGCATACAAAAATTAAAATGAATCTAATGTATAAGGCATGATGAAAACGTTTCCGTTTGAGGGCGTTGCTGCAGCGTACATGGAGCGTAGCGTGACTCCGATGAGGGTATACAAGCACGGGCATGTAGACATGCGGCTGTCATGTCGTACAGAAGTGAATGCGTTAAATGCGAGCACGGGAATTATGGCGATGTTATTACTAAATGCGTCCAAACAGGACCATCGTGCCGTTAATCTGTTCTTGGATGCCGAAGGACAAACACTAGTGGGCATCCATCGGAGAACGAAGACTATGCATGGGGCAACATGTCTGTCGAAAATCATCGTTGTGGAATGGTGCACCAAGTTCCGTGCGAGTCGCGTTTCGACACAAGAGGCCAGCCTCATCCATTATGCCAACTAAAGCGGGATATACTCGAGCACCCGCCCTATGGTCCTGATCTCTCCCCGTGCGATTATCACGCCTTCAATCCTCTCCAAAAGGCCCTGAATGGTCGACGCTTCCTCTCGGACGAGGATGTGCAGCAGGCGGTTACGGACTTCTTCACGCAGCAGGACATGGTGTTGTACCACAAGGGAATCTTCAACCTGTTGCGCCGGAGGGATGAGTGGCTAAATGTTCACTGCGATGTTGCCCGATTGGCATCCCGATTCAGGACTGTACGGCCGTCGAACGGAAACATTTTGATCGTCCCTTGTCCAGTACGGTACCAAGCATCAGGTTAAATTTTAAAAAGTACATACATACATTATAAACCGTTATGCCCTTCAGCGTTCAGTCTGCAAGCCACTGTGAATTTACTAAATGTCACCATAATCCTCTATTTGCAACTAATGATGTAGCCATATTTAGTTCTACACCTCTCATGTTTAAATAATTAGAAGCTGAGTCTAACCATCGTCGTCTTGGTCTCCCTCTACTTCTATCACACTCCATAAGAGAGTCCATTATTCTCCTAAGTAACCTATCCTCCTCCATTCGCCTCAAATGATCCCACTACCGAAGTCTGTTTATGCGTACAGCTTCATCCATCGAGTGCATTCCTAACTTGGCCTTGTCCGACTCGTTGGCTGAATGGTCAGCATACTGGCCTTCGGTTCAGAGGGTCCCGGGTTCGATTCCCGGCCGGGTCGGGGATTTTTAACCTTAATTGGTTAATTCCAGTGACCCGGAGGCTGGGTGTTTGTGCTGTCCCCAACATCCCTGCAACTCACACACCACACATAACACTACCCTCCACCACAAGAACACGCAATTACCTACAAATGGCAGATGCCGCCCACCCTCATCGGAGGGTCTGCCTTACAAGGGCTGCACTCGGCTAGAAATAGCCACACGAAATTATTATAGCAGATGATCCATGTAAACTACGAACAACAAAGGTGAATGATTGCAGCATCGTCTAACCCCTGTAAGTACCCTGAACCAAGAACTCATTCTGCCATCAATTATCACTGAAGCCCAATTGCCGACTTAAATGCCTTTGATCGATTTTAATAATCTACCCTCAACCCCATAGTACCCCAGTGTGGTGAACATCTTTTTCCTTGGTACGCTGTTATATGATTTCTCCACATCTACGAAACATAAACACAACTGCCTATTCCTCTCGTAGCATTTTTCAATTACCTGACACATACTGAAAATCGGATCCTGACAGCCCCTCTGTATTCTGAAACCACACTGGTTTTCATCCAACTTCCTCTCAACCACTGATCGCACCCTTCCTTCCTAGATGCCAGCGAATATTTTGCCTGGTATACTACTCAATGAGGTACCTCGATAGTCGTTGCAATCCTTCCTGTTCCCTTTCTTATAGATAGGTGCAATTACTGCTTTTGTCCAATCTGAAGGTACCTTACCAACACTCCACGCTAATTTTACTACTCTATGAAGCCATTTCATCCCTGCCTTTCCACTATACATCACCATTTCCTGCTGCTTTATGACAATGGAGTTTATTTACCATCCATTCGGCAGCTCCTCAAGCGTAATTTCACCAACCTCATTTTCCTCCTCCCCATGAGCTCCGTTGTTCGCAACACCACCAGAAAGATTTGATTTTACGTTGAGAAATTTAAAAAAATATTTTCTCCACCTTTCCAGTGATTCCCTGGGATCTATTATGATTTCACCTGAATTACCCAAAACACTGTTCATTTCCTTTTTCTCTCCCTTCCTAAGATTCTTTATTACTGTCCAGAAAGGTCTCCCTGCTACTTGAACTAGACTTTCCAGGTTATTACCAGAATTCAACAACTATTTGTTTCGCTCTGTTTCTTTCATCTGGGCACAATTCCTTGTCTGCATCAGCCCTTGTTTGGAGCCATTTCTGATAAGCCTTCTTTTTACCTTTACAGGCTGCTCTCACTTCATCATTCCGCCAAGATGTTCGATTTTTACCATCTTTACACACAGTTGTTCCTAGGTATTCCCTTGCTGTTGCTACTACAGCATCCCTGTATACAACCCATTTTCTTTCTACATCCTGAACCTGCTGATTGCCCACTGTTCGGAACTTCTCACTAATTATATCTATGTACTTCCGTCTAATTTATTGTCCTGGAGATTTTGTACCCTTATTCGTTTGCAGACAGATTTCACTTTCTCTATCCTAGGCTTAGAGATACCTAGTTCACTACAGATCAGATAGTGGTCTGTTTCATCGAAAAATCTCCGGAAAACTCGTACATTCGTAACAGACTTCCTGAATTCGAAGACGGTTAAGATATAGTCTATTATAGATCTGGTACACCTAGCCTCCCATGTGTTGCAGTGAATAGCCTTACACTTCAAGAATGTATTCGTAACTGGTAAACCCATACTAACACAGTCCAGCAAACGCTTCCCATTCCCATTAGCTTCCATATCTTCCCCACATTTACCAATCACCCTTTCGTATCCTTCAGTTCTATTTCCATTTCTCGCATTAAAGTCGCCCGTTAGCACCATCCTATCCTTGCTGACTCTGACTGTGCTGTCACTCAATCCTGTCAATTTCATCCTCATCTGCACCCTCACATGGTGAATACACTGAGACAATTCTCGTCCTAATTCCTCCAACTGTCAAATCTAACCACTACTCTGCCCTTCCCTTTTTAACAACCGTCAAGTACACTTTATAATCTAATATCCCTTCCTCGTTATCTCCCCTTATCCGAATATCACCTACCGTACTCCTAGCACATTCAGATGCATCCTCTTTGCTGACTTAGCCAGTTCTACTTTCTTCCTTAAGTTCCATTAATATTGATAGCTCCCCCTCGAATTCCATTTTGTTCGCTAAATTGTTTCCAAAATGTCCTTCGCCTGTCAAATGGTAAGGGAACTCCATTACTCCCATAGGTCCAAGGGTTGCTTAAAATGTCCTGAGCTCGGCAAATTCATGAAGCAGTCTGCTCCTCTACTTACAAATAGTCCAAGTGAGGATCTCTCCTCTAACGGGTTAGGGACCACCGGTGGTTTGTATAGACCTAGTCGCCTGAGCATTAAGTAGTCCATGAATCAGAATATGTCCGAGATGCCCACTCCCATTCCGTAGCAACTGGCATCCCTACTCTCAGGACCACTTACTGGGCCACTCAGCCGTTGCCTATGGCTCAGGAACTAGGACGTGACTACATTAATCCACACAATAATGCTATATGCTTTACGTCCCACTAACTACTTTTACGGTTTTCGGAGACGCCGAGGTGCCGGAATTTAGTCCCGCAGGAGTTCTTTTACGTGCCAGTAAATCTACCGACACGAGGCTGTCGTATTTGAGCACCTTCAAATACCACCGGACTGAGCCAGGATCGAAGCTGCCAAGTTGGGGTCAGAAGGCCAGCGCCTCAACCGTCTGAGCCACTCAGCCCGGCTATATAATCCACACCATGAACCATATTTTATTTTCAATTAATTAGAAATGTTAGGGACGTATAACTGTGTAACATCGTCTTTGTCATCTCAGCAGGCAACCAGCAGTCATTTCTAATCAATATGTATGGAATTTTCTTGAACCGAACCGTCACATCGCTGCTCTTTACATTTCTCTTGAAAATATAAATACCGTATCAACAGACGACTGTCATCAGTACCATGCTATGGAATCCTTCATAATTGTAAAAATACGAACCACTCTCTGGCGGTGTTACAATCATTACCATCAACGGCACCCAAGCAATGAAGGAAATTCCATCTCTTCTGAAATTCTCGTACTATTTTATCTCCATTCCTCTTGCGACCTTAGATTAAAAATATACTTTTTTCCAGGATGAAAGTGACACAGATTCAGTAATGATTAACTCCACCCCAGAGCTCACCCGCCATGACAATCATCAGCAAGCAGTTCTGTACCGAATCGTCCACCCTCTGACCTGGATGTGTTATCTCCTTTCCCGAGTACACACCGCAGGACAACTCAAGAGGAAGAGAAGCAGACATACTATGTGGAAGGGGAAAACAATGGACGGAAAGAAGGGCTGAAGATCAACATGATAGTTGTGACTCATAAGCTTCTACATTGACCGAAAGATCAACGCATTTATGTAAAAAATAATTAATGAGCCTATTTCTGAAGCAGAATTACGGAACTATTTAAACAGAAATGGTTGTGTATATTTACTTACCAGGCAGATGCCTTCAAATGTGCCTGCTTGTTCTCTGCCATCCATCCCTTCAGTGTCAGCGAATTGCTACAATTGTAATAACGGCTTCTTTAATAAACATTGAATTCTTAGCTTATAATCTTGTAAATGGCTCGACCTGTGTGCGGAATTATTATAGACAAAGCTTGATGAGAAATTGCCATCGTGAATGCCAAGTCTCTATACGGTCTTCCTGTAGCTAAGAACCTTAAAATGCAAATCAGTATTTCGTGTGGAGATATAGATACGTGCATCTCAGTATTTTGTCGGTCAATCAGAGGCGTTTGAAGACGAAGCATTTCAGTATATGCGTTTTCATCCATTCTTAAATAAATAATTGCGCCAGTCATCTGGATCTACACTTAAGTTTTTCGTTAAATTTACATGTGAATATACATCTTTTTTCAATAGCTAGATTTGCTCCATTTCGATCTAAAAAATTCACTTCTCTTCTTCTTAACAGCAAACAGTAAAAAAACTGTAAAGAAGGAAATCGTCACTTGTCCACTTTGCTGTGATAGCATCTACTGCGAAGTCGAACTTACCACTTTTAATTTTCTATCATATTTTCGTATACAGCACTCTTTTTATTCCTATTCCCATCAGAATACTTCTTCGATTTTACTTTTCAAAGGCATGGTAGAGGCTTGTAGAACTCGATAAACTCCGCAATAAATTGTTTTGAATAATTTCTTAGATCTGACATTAATATTTTAATTGATACACCTATCCATACTGAAAAGTATTTCATGTTTCAAGGCGCGGCTTGAGCTAACCTGTCTGCACGCACCATCTTCACTGCGCAAACTTAGTTTGCACAAATAAAATCTCTGGGACTGCAACGTTTACGCAAACCGTGCTTCTTGGCTTGCACGAGCTACCGTCTTCCCGTCAGTACGTACAAGCTTTCCGCTGCAAACCGACTTGCGTAAGTATGCGCGAAGTAAAGCCTGCATGTGTGGACGGCCCTTAAGGAAAATTGTAAACGTGCGAATAGCGGGGGTAAGAGACTAACAGTTGACTAGCGTATATACTCTACAATTGTAAGCTCATCGGATAAAAAAATGAATCACCCTAGTGCTCAAGGGCAGATGAAACGTTAATCCTGTACAGGACCGGGCGAGTTGGCCGTGCGTGTAGAGGCGCGTGGCTGTGAGCTTGCATCCGGGAGATAGTAGGTTCGAATCCCACTATCGGCAGCCCTGAAGATAGTTTTCCTCGGTTTCCCATTTTCACACCAGGCAAATGCTGGGGTTGTACCTTAATTAAGGCCACGGCCGCTTCCTTCCAACTCCTAGGCCTTTCCTATCCCATCGTCGCCATAAGACCTATCTGTGTCGGTGTGACGGAAAACCCCTAGCAAAAAAAAAATCCTGTACAGGTGGCGCAGCGATCGAGTCCCGTGCTCAACCGCACGTGCACTGCCTCTAGTGATCAGTGGGACGTTGATGTTTCAAGCGGACAGTGTACGCCAACATGTATGGATATGACAGAGTGATAAAAAGTGGCAATCGTGTTTGGATGTGCCCATGCTCATACGGTGCGTGAAGTTGTTGGATTTCTTGGTGTTTCGGAGCGGACTGTTCAACGTGTCTACAAGCAGTGGTGTACTACACGTGGCCACGAAACACGTCAGCATTCTGGTCAAAGAATGATCCTGACTGAGAGGGACCGGAGACGCATTTCACGGCTTGTGAATCAAAATCCCTTGCAGACCCGACAGGAATTGCTGCAGTCAGTGAATGAAGGTCTATCCCAACCCGTCAGCGAGAGAACATTGCGACAGAAACTTCAAGCAATGAACATTTGGAGTAAGGTCATTGCTCACAGAGGCACATAACGCTGAGCGTCTTCAATGGGCTAGAAATCATCGAACGTGGACAGTAGCTGACTGGCGGAACGTAATGTGATCTGACGAATCGCGTTTTTGTCTCTATTCCAGTGACGCACGTCGTACACTCCGCCGAAAGCCAAATGAAGCATTTCATCCTGGATATGTGCAAGGTCAGTTTCAAACCAGAGGTGGGTCTGTGATGTTTTGGGAGTGTTTTTCCTTTCATGGATTGGGTCCGCTCACTGAGGTAACCACTAAGATGAACCAACATGTCTATTTAAACATTCTGGATAATCAAGTGTTGCCTTTCAGTCAATATCTGCATGATACGTTTGCTATTAAAACCCCGATTTTTCAAGATGGCAACAGCAAATTTCATCGGGATGGACGCGTATGTGACTAGTAACACTATTACATCTCGATTGGCCTGCAAAATCTCCTGACTTGAACCCCCATTGAAAATCTGTGGGGCATGCTGGAATAACGGGAAAAACGCCGACATCAGCATCAAATCATCACCGAGTGACTTAACCTGGATGTGACGTACCTGCACAAGCTTGCGGACTCACCTTCTAACCGAATCCAGGAGGTTACATGGTGTTAAATGATGCTTGTCATGATTTCTCTAGTGAGACTAATTTTATGTCCTGTGAGCTTACTGTCTACAGGTTTTATGGAGTAACTTCTGTACCTTACCATCGGTCACCTCCCATGTGAACGAACACAGATTTTATTTCGAAGGGGCCTAAGAGACTGTTATCAGTGGGCGAAGCCATCTAAACCTCACTCCATAAGCGTATTCATGTGTAACTACGTTTATTATCTTATTTTCCTAACATTGTTGATTCTGTTTCGAACGAGCACAGTTAACGAATGACCAATGATACCTCCCCTGTATTGATCGCTAGGGGAGACCTTATCGCCCCCCTGGCGCAGATAACACCGCTCAGGTATTCTTCCCTGCAAGGGGCTCTTCTGCATACACAGTGCATTTTCCCCTTGATATTTGTGGAGTCCGTTCTGAGAATTCATTTGGTGGACTGGGAACAATGATCTCCAGACAAGGAACTCTCTGATATTACTACTTCGACTGAAAAAGTACGATGTATGTAGAATTATGGCCTACGGGGGGGGGGGGGATTTAGTCGAGAAGGATTCCACTGATTTCTACATCCAGATTTCACTCCTGCGTTAGCCAACATCCTTTGTATCCTACTTCAATTGCGATAACCTTTCATTTGCTTTTTCCGTCTAATGTGATGACCATGTCAGTGATTTTCTGCCTTTTATAATTAATTTCTTTATACTATTATTATTATTATTATTATTATTATTATTATTATTATTATTATTATTATTATTATTATTATTATTATTATTATTATTATTATTATTTCCGGATTCATAGCTAAATGGTTAGCGTGTGCTGGCCTTTGGTCCAGAGGGTCCTGGGTTCGATTCTCGGCCGGGTCGGAGATTTTAACTTTAAAATGGTTAATTCCCTTGTCTCGCGGACTTGGTGTTCGTGCTCTCCCCAATATCCCTGCAACTCACACATCACACATAACACTATCCTTCACCAAAATAACACGCAGTTAGCTACACATGGCAGATGCCGCCCATCCTCAGCTCAGGGTCTGCTTTAGAAGGGCTGCACCTGGCTAGAAATAGCCACACGAAATGTCATTATTATTATTATTATTATTATTATTATTATTATTATTATTATTATTATTATTATTATTATTATTATTATTATTATTATTATTCCCGGATCTATGGCTAAATGGTTAGCGTGCTGGCCTTTGGTCCAGAGGGTCCTGGGTTCGACTCTCGACCGGGTCGAGGATTTTAACCTTCGTTGGTTAATTAAGATGGTTCGGTGTTTGGGTGTGTGTGTGCGCGCCGTCTTCATCATTAGAAATACCATCATAGGTAGGATACCATTCTCACAGACGTGTATGTAAATTATTATTATTATTATTGTACCGGAAGGTACACCCGCCCCGTTCATTTAAATGAAGCGCCTTGGAAAATGCCATCTTGAATCTAAAACTCGCAACAACTAGCGCAAGAAGTTTGAACTTTTGTAAACAGATGTTTCTACTACAAACTATGTTATGCCCCCTGGTGTGAATATGGACTATTAAAATTGTTTAAGTAATTTTGTTTTCCTAGGTTTCCTAAACTGAGTCGATTATTCTTTGTGTGTGAAAGTTGACAACACTTCTAGCTCTTCCCGCCAACGTAAGATGTGGGCCAATAGGAAATTTTATATATTTATTTTTCAACCAATCGCCTATATCTTGTACAATCTATTTAATTACCCAATGGAAATTGGGGGTGTGTTGGGCCGTATCCCAGAGCTTTCTGGATCTTTCCTCTCGGGTATAAAAGCTGGCACAGTTTTCGACCAGGTGGACTTATTCATTGCTCCAGTCTAGTGTGTGTGTTTATAAAGGAGGCGGGGTGCCTCGTCCATCGCCGAATAGTCCATCAGCTCAGGGTAATGTCAGTCATAACTAAGTGATAGTCGTTGAAAGCTAGCTAGAGGGGAAGGTTTCCAATCTTAAGTAATGTAACTTTAATTTTCTAAAATGTAACCTTCAAACAAGTCAAAAGAACTTCGGCAAAATCAGGGAGTAGAGAGTGTGATACCCTCTCGCGTTCCCTATCAACTTGATTTTGAGGTAACTATGATTTTGTAACCTTTTTTAGTTTGAAATCCTTGTAATTTAGATATTTTCTCCAGCTAGTCACCTCGGTGGTATAGGCTTAGCCTCTGTAACTTCGGGCCAGAAGCCCAAATTTCAAATTTCAAGGAGTGTAAGTGTCTGCCTCCACTTCATTTTAATTTTTGGGACAGTAACTTTCACCTGTTGTTTACACAGAGGCCCGGTAGAATGGGTATTTAATACCCATATGAAATTCTATTTCATTCCTTTTTGTGTAAAGATATCAGGCTGTTGAACTTAGAAGACAGTGAATACTGTTGAAGTTTGTAAAATGTAAGTTGAGCCTTTGACAGGCCTGGAAATTTCTGGAAATAGATTCCTAAGCGTAAATTTTATAGAGCATATATGCTCCTTTTCTTCATGTAGGGGTGTTAGTGCAAATATTGAATGGTGCCGTTGGAAGGCTGTAACATTGTAATGTTTGGAGAGTGGTCTCCTAGAGAATTTTGTGGTGCAAAAAAGGTGCTCCAAGGAGACTGTGTATTTTGAATACTCTGTCTCCTGGTGATCTAAAAGTAATTGGGAGGTTCGTCTCCTTAACTGTTCTTAGAAGGAGCCGCAGCGCTCTTGGAGAATGTATAATTAAGGAGCTGCAAGCTCAGGTTCGCTAGTGTGTTATTAGTTGAATGTTCTGATTTTCTAAGGGTTGTTACCTAACTCGTAAGCAGAATTTTGGTACCTGAAATTGTAAATTCTAACTTTGAAAATAAACCAAAAGATAGCTGAGAATAAAATTTAGCTATAACTTTAAAGTTTTAAATTAATCTTCAGCTTACCGTATATCGATCCATTCATGGCCGCACCCTCTTTCACCCCTGTCCACCTCGGTATCCCCGCAATAATAATAATAATAATAATAATAATAATAATAATAATAATAATAATAATAATAATAATAATAATAATAATAATGTCTAAGTTGCACTCATTTAGTTTTCTTAGCTTTTTGCTTTCCTCTTCTCCCCTAATCTCTCCATCCTCTCACTGAGTTTTTACCTGTGCTCTTCTGTCCTAGTGTTAGTGGTTCTGATGTTAGTTTTGTGTGCAAATTGTTGATTATTGATTAGCGTTCGTAATTTACATCTATCCTATATAATTTCCTCGGTAATATTGATTTCCTGGTGGTCTGTTTCAATTTAACTAAGCCACTTCTTCTTGGTTCTTAATGAAAAGGCAAGGTTCAAAATTATTTTGGTCATTTTATCGTGGCTCATTCTGAGAATATGGCTACAGAACCTCAATCGCTTTTTCTAAAGGTGTATGAGATTTTTTCCAGTAAGACAATATATTACCTGAGATTTCCTTTTATCCAGATTCCCTCTCTACAAATTGGGCCGAAGATTTTACGTAGAATTTTCCTTTCTTGCTTTTCTGTGTTTTTGATTAATGATCTTCCACCCATGATTAAGGTTTCCGATGCTTCAGGTTTGACTATTGTACTATAAAATCTTAGTTTCACTTTCGTAGATTTAAAAAAAATATATGAATTGCAGGTGATTCCGTAGGCTTTTTTTTGTAAAGTAGAGATTCTCTCTTTATTCGCCTCACGATTTAACGTAAGCTAGATAGATAGATAGATAAATGTCTTTATTGGCGTAGTTAAGGCCATTGAGCCTTCTCTTACACTAAATCAATTTGTATACATTATAGAGTCATAATTAGTACTACCGTAATTAATACTAGATAAAACACAATTAAACACAATTAAAATATAAGTGAAATAAAATTCCACCCCAGTGAGACATATATACGACAGCAATTTTATTATTATTATTATTATTATTATTATTATTATTATTATTATTATTATTATTATTATTATTATTATTATTATTCCAGTAAGACAATGTATTACCTGAGATTTCCTTTTATCCAGATTCCCCTCTACAAATTGGGCCGAAGATTTTCCGTAGAATTAATAATAATAATAATAATAATAATAATAATAATAATAATAATAATAATAATAATAATAATAATAATAATTTTACCGGAGGTACACCTTCGTGCATTTGAACTGAGCGCCTTTTAGAAGACCATCTGTAATGTAAACCCTGGACTGTGTATTGGAAGAAGTTTGGAACTTTAGTCTTCAGATGTCTCTACTGTCGACTTATGTGCCCCTCTGATGGGAGGACGGACCGTAAATTTTCAAAGGAATTTTATATTTTCTACGTTGGTTAAACTGGAGTGTTTGCAGATTTTTTTGTGTGCTAAGGTTACTAGCACTTCTATCAGTTCCTTCTTCCTGATATTGTTAGCCATTCAGAAATTTTGGTAGATATATTTTGAAACGAATCAAAATTAGGGGTGTGTACAGGCCATCGGGCTAGAGAGTTCTCGAACTTTACCCTCTGCCATAAAATCTGGAAGCTTTTAGGCCATGTTGTCTTCTTCTTCGCTCCATTCTAGAGTGCATACGTTAGTGGAGGCAGGAATAAGCCTTGCCCACCGTCGGAAGGCCCACCAGCTCAAGGTAATGGCAGACATATTGTAAATAGGTGATAGCTCCAGAAAGCTGACTTGAGGCGAAGGTTGAAAAATTCATTCTTAATGTAAATTTCTTAAGTTTTACATAACCGTTTAAATATAATCTTCAAGCAAGTCTAACGACTCTATTGCAATTCGAGCTGGGAAAAATGTAACTTAGGGAATAAAGCGTGTGCACCCTCTTTTAATTCCCATTCAACTTAGTATGAGGGGGACTATGATTTTCTAGAACTCTAAATTTCTTCGAAACATTTTTGGGAATTATTATGTTTGCCATCTAGTCACCCTCGGTAGTTAGGGCCATAAGCCCATACAGGATTAAGTGTTTTCAAGTGTATTTCAAAAGGCGTGCAAGTGTTTCGTCTCCTAGCATTTCGTTTACGACCCATATCTTAAACCATTCCTTTTGACCACTAAGGCCACTCAGAATGGGCACTTATTGCCTCTGTTTAATTTTATTTATTTTTTTTTGCTAGGGGCTTTACGTCGCACCGACAGAGATAGGTCTTATGGCGACGATGGGATAGGAATGGCCTAGGAGTTGGAAGGAAGCGGCCGTGGCCTTAATTAAGGTACAGCCCCAGCATTTGCCTGGTGTAAAAATGGGAAACCACGGAATACCATCTTCAGGGCTGCCGACAGTGGGATTCGAACCCCCTATCTCCCGGATGCAAGCTCACAGCCGCGCGCCTCTACGCGCACCTCTGTTTAAAATGTCATTAATTATGAATAAGTGTGTGATAGACTGTTGAGGTTAAATGACAGTGAACTCTGTTTTCAAGGTTTATCTAGTGTTTGAATAAGAAACGTGTGCCTTGGAGAGGCTAGATTATAGTAAGTTTTGGAGTTCAGTCTCCTGGAGTGGAGCAAAGGAGCTCTTTGAAAATAGTGTAACTTTCGAGCTACAAGCTCATTTCGTAAATTATTGTAACTACATTTTGACTTTAAGTCAATGTTTTGATCAGAACTGTCGAGGTCACCATTTGTCTATTCAAATGTTATTTGTTGTTTTTCACCATAGTCTACAGTCAACCCCCTGCGGGTGGGGGACGCACATGTAGAATACACCCGCGGTATCCTCTGCCTGTCGTAGGAGGTGTCTACAAGGAGCGACCAAGGGATGATTGAATTAGAATCATGAAACTACTCTTGATTCGTACCATCATGCGGTGAACAGCATGGGTTGCATGTATTTGCGAGTAGTATCACTAAATTAGTACGAAATAGGTTTGTGATTAGTTGCAGTATAAAGCCCGGCCTGGTGGATTCCAGTACCCGTGCGTTGTACCCATGTGAGCAACACAACGGGTCTGGGCGTAGCCTGTGAGTTGTACCGCTATATGAGCGGCACCGTGGGTCAGCGTTGCCTGTGATTGGTACCCACTATGTGAGGAACGCCACGGGAATACCAGCGCCCGTGACTAGTACACCTAGGTGAGGAATCTTACCGGTTTGCGTTGGCTATGAGTGAAGCCATTGTGTGAGAAACACCATAGGTCTGCGTTCCCTGTACGAATTGCAATACTTGTGAGTAGTACCATCTTGTGTGGAACACCGTGAGTCTTCGCTACTTTCGATCAGTACCCCCAACATGACAAATACCATGGTTCTACTTTACTCGCAACATGTACCATTTTGTGGGGCCTTAGACGTGAATTCAGACATCAAGCGTCATTGTGCTTTATAAATGGTCGCTTGGTCAGTAATACTCTAATTAACTACCTTCCTTTTGAGTCTGATCCACTGTTTTTGTTTGTTTGTTTGTTTTTGTTTTTTTGTAGGGTTCATGTCCATCCATTCATTCTTCATGACTTTTTTATTTTATTTTGGTCAGTGGATGAATTTGAATTTTTTGTTATTTCATTTCGTACCATTAGGGGCCGATGATCTCGATGTTAGGCCCCTTTAAACAACAAGCATCATCATCATCAGTCTATAGTCATAAAAAAGAAAATAAGAAAGGAAAGAAATAAAATTTCAAATTTTAGTGTTTTAAATTATACTCTCATCTTTTCTCTGTCCACCCATTCAAGCCCGCACCTCGGTACACCTCTGTGTTCCACAGCATCCCCGTAATAATAATAATAATAATAATAATAATAATAATAATAATAATAATAATAATAATAATAATAGCTAGTAATGACATTGTAATAGCACGATCAATAATAATTTCGTGTGGCTATTTCTAGCCGAGTGCAGCCCTTGCAAGGCAGACCCTCCGAGGTGAGGGTGGGCGGCATCTGCCATGTGTAGGTAACTGCATGTTATTGTGGTGGAGGATAGTGTTATGTGTGGTGTGTGAGTTGCAAGGATGATGGGGACAGCACAAACACCCAGCCCCCGAGCCATTGGAATTAACCAATTAAAGTTAAAATCCCCGATCCGGCCGGGAATCGAACCCGGGACCATCTGAACCGAAAGCTAGTACGCTGACCATTCAGCCAACGAGTCGGGCAGCACGATCAATGAAAAATGAGAAATGCGCAGTTTCCTCGTATACTGCGGTACCTCTTAACGATATTTTAAATGACACTGTATTTTGTATTCCTCTGACTTCATCCAGTAAAAGATTGCATTCTCGTGCGGCAAACACAGAGAATGAGTTGTGATATGCGGCAGTTCAATGGTGAGGGATGACGAACAGGTTGGGTGTTTTTGTCCTTGCATGTCTCTCATGAACATTTGAGAAGTAATGGAAACGCGAAGAAAGGTAAGATGGGGAAGATGTAGTGAGAACTGGATGTAGTAGAGACAAAGTATGCTGGTTGTGACGAACATGGAGTCGCGACCACTTTAGTTTTAGGAAAGATGGTGACACGTGGTCATATTTTCTTAAATATATCCCACACATGCATTTTAAGCGCGCTGTAGCCTTAGGGAAAATTGCGGCCTCGCATCGTTGAAAACAACATCACAACACTCAAAATGTGGCATTAAAGAGCTTTGATGAATTTCTGTTCAATGTTTATCGGAAATATGTTTATATAAAGAACGTTAAGCTGAGTGAACCTTTAGTGAGATATGTAAGACATATGCAGACCCAAGTCATGCGTTCGTCCATGATAACTCCGTGATTCGTCACTTCTGATACAAAAGGAATTGGAACATCCTGAAGGATTATTCTTGGCAATGGACATTTACTTATACTTGTCATTTGACTTTGATAGACAAGAAGGATTACTTGCGACTTTGTTGGGTTCAATTTCAGGCCGTGCGTAGCAGACCAATCACTAGCAGCCTGTAAGTCAATGTTTAGTAAGTCAAAGTTTTCCTGAAGGTCTCGTGCTGTTGAATGATTTCTCCTAGGTAATTAAACTTGTTAACTTAAGATTTTTTTTTCTAAATTCAGTTATCAAAGGTTGTCCATCTAATTATCGTGGGGTCCCTTCCACGTACTGTGTTTTCTCATACGATATTTGAAGTCTTGTTTTGATGGAAATTTCATGGAGTTTTTCAACTGAATGAATTGCTTCTTGACTATAATTGGAAGGAATTGCTAAGTCATTTGCAAAGGCTAGATACTTCACTTGTATTCTCTGTTTGAGTAGTCTGCCAAGATTATTATTATTATTATTATTATTATTATTATTATTATTATTATTATTATTATTATTATTATTATTATTATTATTATTATTATTATTATTGTACCGGGCGGTACACCTCAACGCCGCGAATTCAAATATTGCGCCAGTTGAAACCTCTCTACAGGAGAAAGCCTGAACTTTAACAAAATGTATTAACTCAACGGTTTCTCGGAAGATGTCACTACTGTAAATTTGGTAATTTTTAAGTCTTCTGAACTGTGTCTATTTTGATTTGTGTTTGTTTACTCCGTATCAAGAAGTTTGAACATTCTCTAACAGATGTCGCTACCCAAAACTATGATAACACACTCTGGTGCAATGGAATGAACTTTCTTGAAGAAATATTGTATTCCTAAGTTTTATTTTACTAAATTTTGTTCTGTGGTTTGTGGGTTGGCAATGTAAATCCTTTCTTTCCGCCCGTTTTGAATGTAACCAATCATGAATTTACGTAATTAATTTTCCACCAATAAGGTGTTTCTTCCTCATCTTGTGTATTAATTTTTGCTGTTGGCCAACAAAAGTTCGTGGGCGGGTTGTTATCATTCATGAAAGGTCTCGAATGTTCCACGAGGGTATATAAACTGCTGATTTTCTTGTCTCGGTGCCACTTCAGTAACATCTCTCTTAGTGTGTGAATATGTAGCAGGGGGCGGGAAGCGTCTCTTTCTTCAAGCAGCAGTTCATTCACAAGGTAATTGCCTGTTAACATCTTTATTTCTTGCTAGCTCAGCAGTTTAACTCTCGGGGAGGGTTCGAAACCTTTAGTATGTAACCTACCTTTTTAAAATGTAAATTCTTTTCTGTCTATCTATAAATTACAAATCTGTAAAGCGGGGATAGAGAGTGCTCCACCCTCTCGAACTCCCCTTCATTTTTGAAAAAGGAGGTGACTACGTTTTCATAACCGTTCTTCTGTTCTTTAATATAGTAAGTTTTCTCATACGTGTCACCTCCCTAGATTGGGATTAGCCCCTGTATTATCGGCCTAGCGCCACATAGGTTTTTGACACAAACGTTGTGTTGGAGTGCAAGTTATCGCCTCCATTCTATTTTGCACTATGGGCCAGTAACTTAACTTGATGTTTGTTTTCCTCATGTAAAGGCCCTGTAAGTTGGGTATCTAATACACCTGTTTCTTGGTGTGCCTTGAGGGCAGTCTGAAGTGAAAGTTGTTGTGGCCTTTGAGAGGCTTGTCAAATTGAGAGCGGGTCTGCGCTTTTCCTTAACATTGTAATTAGGAGCAAGTGCTCCTTGTACTTAGGGGTTTTCTGCCCTTTAGCAATTGTGATTGCGAGCTGAAAGCTCAGAAAGTAAACTTTGGGCTCGAAGCCCAAATTTTATAGTGAGCTGTAATTTGTTAATTGTTAATCTGCTACTTGGTACCTGTTATAATCTGTTGATTTTGAAAAGAAAATATAACCTTTGTTAAAGTTTTAAATTAACTTTAATTTTGTAGTTGAGACCTATTCCAGCCCGCACCTTCTTTCACCACTATCACGGATAACTCCGTAACAATTATTATTATTATTATTATTATTATTATTATTATTATTATTATTATTATTATTAGGGAGAGGACTTTCCCTTCCTGACCCTTATAGAAAGAGGGTAACACTTCAGCGGCGGTTTCATTTCTCGTCAAAGAAGGTAATCGAGATTCGAGCTCGTGATATTCCCATGAAGCTTTGTAATAGTTAACGAAAGGAACGATGGTGGTCTGACATGCCAACAGCAGTTAATAGAGATGTGAGCGCGATAAATTTGGTACACGAACCGGCTGAAGTGACATTTCCAAAGCGCCGGGAATTTGTGTCCACATAATTAAATAATTTGTCGGCTCACCATCAATGTGTTGTTCAGTGGCTACAGGCTACAAGGTCACTGCTGAAGACATGTTCTGGTTTATACCTTCTCATTTTCTCATATTTCATCTTGCTGCCCCTTGCTTTATGTGAATTATAAGTTCTCTGAACGACCTTTGGGTGACTGTTTTGCACAAAGGCTCGAGCCCTACAGTTGTTCGTGCAATTCGAACTATTGGATCATGACTTCACGTTCGAAAATCGCACTTGTATTGGAGGTGGTAGTTGTGGTCATCCTGTGACGTTGTATCATCTCTGGTGCAGATTTTTATAATTGACGTCCATGGGTGATCTACGCGTATGTGTGTTGTGTGTGATGGTAATGAGTAGAACTCGTATTCTAGGCAAAAACCTATTACGTTCAATTTCGCCTCTGTGGTGTAGAAGTTAGTGTGGTTAGCTGCCACCTCCGGAGGTCCGGGTTCCATTCCCGGCTCTGCCACGAAATTTTAAAAGTGGTAGGAGTGCTGTAACGGGGTCAACTCATACTCGGGAGGTCAGCTGAGTAGAGGAGTTGGGGGCTCGATTCCATCGTCAGCCATCCTCCAAGTGGTTTTCCATGGTTTCTCACTTCTCCTCCAGGCAATTGTCGGAATGGTACTTAACTTAAGGCCACAGACGCTTCCTTCTCTCTTCCTTGCTATCCCTTCTGATCTTCCAAACCCCCAACAAGACCTCTGTTCAGCATAGTAGGTGGGCGGCGACCTAAGGATAGAAAAGTAGCGACTGTGACCTTAATTAAGTTACAGTACTTGCATTTGCCTGGTATGAAAATGAGAAGACACATGATGTTGGGGACAGCACAAACACCCAGCCCCCGAGCCATTGGAATCAACTAAGGAAGGTTAAAATCCCCGACCAGGCCGGGAATCAAACCAGGGGCCCTCTGAACCCAAGGCCAGTACGCTGATCATTCAGCCAACGAGTCTTCATTGCTACCAACAGTCGGATTTGAACCCAGTATCTCTCGAATGGAGCCTCCGTGCCTCAGGCGGCAGCACGCCGGTCTCTCACCGTTGGGTTCCATGGTTTAAATTCTGTGAAAGCGGACGAGGGACAGGATTTTCTCCAGATATTCCAGTTGTCCCTGCCATCTTTCATTCTAGCAGCACTCCCCAGTATTTGATTTCATCAGAGGAGTGCGACAGGCTTCGGCAGCCGGCATAGTTCTTATCCTCGCCACTAGATGCGGGCTTCATTAATTCCATTCCTGATCCTGTCGAATGACTGGAGACAGGCTGTGGATTTTCACTTTCATGTCTCGAATAGAAGCATCTAACTCGGTCGATATATTATAAGAGTGTATACCTCGTCGATAATACATTAGTTCCTTGTTCAGAGTTCAATTGAGGGTTGGTTGTGGCAACGCTGTAGACGGCAATGATCCCGTCCTGTCACGGCGTGGCACGCTGTTCATCCCCCGGCGAGAGCACTAGGTCATATGTCTGCCTGCTACCCCACTCTGTGCCAGCTATCTGGAGATCACGGATTGAACCCCGACAGCGATACACACATATGCTACATGATGAAGAGGGTCGTTCAGGGAATAGAATGAATCTCGTTAACTCCATCACCACCGTTAGTGTGACGCATTCACCTCAGAACTACAATAACTTGAACAGACTCGCTCTGGAAACAAGTGGACTCCATTAATACTACACACTGCCGCACTGCTAAACCGAAAACAAAGTAGCTCACGTTTCGCAGACGAATGAAAACAAACTTCATAGTTCTCAGCGTTTCATCATCACGACTAGGATTTTGAGATGTCATCTTTTAATTGGTTCACACAGACATTACTAACTTGTACAGAAATCCTCATCATAGTTCCCGCATTGTAGAAATGCTTATTTATTTTATCATTGTACGACGACTCGTTGGCTGAATGGTCAGCGTACTGGCCTTCGGTTCAGAGGGTCCCTGGTTTGATTCCCCGCCGGATTGGGGATTTTAACCTTCCTTAGTTGATTCCAATGGCTCGGGGGCTGGGTGTTTGTGCTGTCCCCAGCATCCCTTAAACTCACACACCACACATAACACTATCCCCCACCACAATAACACGCAGTTACCTACACATGGCAGATGCCGCCCACCCTCATCGGAGGGTCTACCTTACAAGGGCTGCACTCGGCTATAAATAGGCCTAGTCACATGAATTTTTTTTTCACATCGTTATGCCCAACTGAGGAGCACGCTTGAACTTATTTAACTGATTATTTTGCTTTCTTCTCTTCCCCAAATCTCTTCATCCTCTCACTGAAATTCTTCTTACGTTCTTCTGTTCAGGTTTTGTTAGTTCTAGATTTTGGCTCAACAAAACAATGATAATTAATCAGTGTTCTGAAAGCAGATCGTTTCCTCACAGTTTCCTGATTGATGTTTATTTCCTGAAGATCTCATTCTCTTTCATTTAGCCGGTTGTTCTTGACCTTCAGTGTGAGGGCTAGATTTAGAATTCTTTTGATCAGTCTATCATTGTTCATTCTAAGAATGTGACCATAGAATTTCAAAGTCTTTTCCCTGATAGTGTCTGAGATTTTTCAGTATGGCAATAAACTTCATGGGATTTCGTTTTCATCCATACTCCCTCTGTGCAGACTAGGCCGAAAATTTTCCGTAAAAATGTTCTTTCTTGCAAGAAAGTCACACGAAATTATTATTATTATGATTTTATTTTATTTTAGGTAATTTTCTAAAATTTAAAATTTATGTCCCCTTTTTTTACATTTTTAGGATCATTTGCTTGAATTTTTGACCTCATTTTATTGATAATTTTGAAAACATTTTTAGATCATCAACATCCTGGCTGTATTCATCATAGATTTTATAAACATATTCCTCAGCTGAAGTAAAAATGATTATGGAACAGCACATCATAACAATACTATGTCATATTTTACGTTTTAGAATAGAGTGAAAACTAAGTTTGCAGTCTCATCTATACAAATGACATTGAAGTGTCAAAATACCAACATTTTACTAAGTTTATATTAAAGCATATACGGTACTTATAACTAAAAACTATTATAATTTTGTCTGTCTGCCTGTCTGTCTGTTCCGCCTAATCTCCGAAACGGTTGAACCGATTTTGATAGCTGATGGTATAAGGAGTAACTTAGGCTACTTTTAAATTTTCGAAACACTTACAAGGTCGAGGCGTCGTGGGGGGGGGGGAGGTATGAAAATAATTGACGAAATATCGAATTTGTCGTACAGGGACGAGACAAAGCTCATTTTAAGCCCCTTGACGCAAAAAAACAAAACTCAGTAAGCCCCACGTACCCGAAAGCTATCTTTTAAGGCCCTAAAACCAACTGTAATGGTGATATTGGCACCACACTACCCCTGATCTAGGAATCCGATAAAGAAACGACCAGCCGTAACCATGGCAACGCCAGCTCAAGGATTCTACGGCAGCAAGATTTGCCACCCAAAATTGGTACACATATGAATTACTATATGGAACTTGAGAAACTTTTAAATATTCAAAACAATTAGAGAGTTGGCGAGGGGGGTGGGGTGGGAGATATAAAAATAATAGACGAAATATCGAATTTGTCGTACAGGGACGAGACAAAGCTCATTTTAAGCCCCTTGACGCAAAGAACAAAACTCGATAAGCCATACGTGCCTAAAAACCATGTTTTAAGCAAAGACTTTAATATTACTTATCTAGACTCACAGAGCGCGCTGATGCTAAGCGGAATATTGAACACTTTCGCGCATCGTCATGTTGCGGGCGCTTCAGCTTCGAATGCATAGCGCACATGGTAATGTTTACAGACCCTTGCATGTTTTCGATTTGAATCATGCCAGTTAGTGGGTCTGGTTTGGTATTATATGTGCCGGAGTGATAATATATTGTGAAATATTTTCAAGGAACGTGGGAGCTGATACATTACGTTAATTAAATTGATCGGCAATATTAGGCCTAAAGTTAGGCATTACCTGTGGAATGGAAAGATATTCACGAGGGTGAATTCGTGTGCAGCCTTCATTTGTACAGACTGCTATCAGAAAGGGTCTGGTATTTCTTTTCACATGTGAGTAGAAATTGAACTGTTAAAAAATAACTTTCATTTACCCTAATCGAGAACTAAACAGGTTATAGGGTGGTTGATTCAGAGAACGCATTGACATGAAATTTAGAATATTTAGACTTCTTTTTCTTGTTTGCCTTTTTCCAATTCATCGGGGATGGTTGTTTAGAACTAAAAAGCTGTTCTGAAAAAGACTACATATTTTTCATATAAACTGT